>NC_134363.1:32400399-32505399 GCF_048569485.1 Anomaloglossus baeobatrachus | reverse complement strand
TTTGCACAAAATGGAAAGGCGCACCTGTCCTCGAATATCTCCGTAATTAGAATTTCCAAATCCACTTCTTGCCCTGCCTGGCAGTTTTGTAGGTAACGCTCGTGAAGTCATTCAGCAGATGTCGCGCAGTCTTATGTATGATTGTTGTATAGGCAGAGATGCTCTGCAGTATTGCTAGAGGTATTAGATCAAGATTATGGAACCTGTGGGGCGCCATCTGTTCCTCCACCATAATGTGAAGATCAGGCGACTATCACATTCCGGGGAAAAAAAAAACAAAAAAATGGAGCAAATGAGAAAGTGAGAGAGAAACTCATCTCCACAGTTAGAGAATTTGTGTGTAGATCCCGCCGATGAGGCTGTTCGGATACCGGAAAAAAGTCTCATCGAAAGGTTGGGTTTCTCGAAGCCACCCTAGATAACTGGCTTCATGGATGCCCGGTACCGTCTTATGTCAGTGTGACGCCCTGGGCAAGCCAGGGGTCACAGGTCATAACACCACCACACCCTACACCCCAGTTAGGAACACCAAGGCTAACCTAAAATCCTTGTTGCCTTCCTCCAGGGGCTGATGTCCACACCAGGGGGTGGGCCAGGCGGTTGGCTCCGCCCACCGAGGAGTACACAGCCCTGGAGGCGGGAGAACCAGGCAGTCCAGTTTAGAGGAGTGAAGTAGAAGGAAGTGGAAAAGGAGGACAGTAAGAGTAGAGACAGTGCAAAGGAACAGTTTGTAAAGCCTGAAGCTGGTCCGCGTGTGCCCCGGACAGAGACAGCAAGGTCAGCAGACGGCGGTGACTGTCTGCAGGGGTGACTGCTTGTAGGTTGCTGGAAGGACCGCGGACGGGTGGTGGCCCGGCGGTACCGGAGCGGTATACGAAGAGCAGTCAGCACCAGTGGCAGGGGCCTTTTGGATCCCGGCAAGGCTAGGAGTCGCCGTGAATTTGCCAAATCCGTTAGTGAAGGGGACCTCTGGGTCTCCCAACAAGCAAGTCCCGATTGAAGGCAACAGTCCAACTGGACTGAGAGACACCGCCACCGCCAGGGCACCAGTTTCTCAGGGCCAGCGCCTGCGGGCAAAGTAGGGCTCCTCCGGCCCATATCCAAGCCGGGGAGCGGGTTACCGGTGGGAACCCATCGAAACCATCATCATCATCTTAGGTGCAGGAAAAAGGGACCGTCACCTACTGGGGAAAGCAAGTGCAGCCGTCCGTGGGAACCGTCTTTCCAGCCGTGTGTTTTACCGAGAACTGTGTCATCGTCTCAGGCTGAGTGAGTACCACAGTGTCGCAAGGCACAGAGCTGCCCCCGCATCCCTGCACCCCACCAAGCCCTGCATCACCCACTTCATCACTGGGCCCCGGGACAACCAACCCCTACCCACGGAGGGGAGGACTAACATCTAGCTGCTCCATACCATCACTCCCGGGATCCCCATACAGAGCAGCAGTGGTGTCAACAAATCACCACAACCGTGGGTGGCGTCACGGACAATAAACTATCCCAAATCCCAATCCCCTTTCACTCACGGGCGAGGAGCGCCGCTCGAGTCCCCGGGATCCGGCCCATCGCTCGAGCCACCGAGCAGCAGCATCAGGCCGCAGCAGCCGCAGCGGCAGCCGGACCCGAGCAGTGGGAGAGCACGGCGTCCCCTCCTCCGCCCGCGACATCAGCGCTTGGCGAAACAAAGGCAAGTGTCCGTACCTGTATCTTGGAGCTCGGCACAAAATTCCATTGGGGACATTCGCCATAAATGTACAGCAGATGGGGACACTTAAGGTATAGAGCGAGCTCAGGAGCTGAGCCCTCTCCATACAGTGTAGATGCCTCCTGTGTTATACCAGCACCAAAGTCCAACTATGCGTTCTGAGTTAGCGTTCATCGCAACTGTTAACACCTTATATGCCTCTGTCAATTGTGACAGAGGGATTTAAGAGGTTCATATTGGGTTCGGATACCAGAAAAAAGTCTCATCGAAAGGTTGGGTTTCTCGAAGCCACCCTAGATAACTGGCTTCATGGATGTCCGGTACCGTCTTATGTCAGCGTTTGGCGAAACAAAGGCAAGTGTCCGTACCTATAACTTGGAGCTCGGCACAAAATTCCATCGGGGACATCCGCCATAAATGTACAGCAGATGTGGACACTTAATGTATAGAGCGAGCTCAGGAGCTGAGCCCTCTCCATACAGTGTAGATGCCGCCTGTGTTATACCAGCACCAAAGTCTAACTATACGTTCTGAGTTAGCTTTCATCGCAACTGTTAACACCTTATATGCCTCTGTCAATTGTGACAGAGGGATTTAAGAGGTTCATATTGGGGCATAGTCCTTTTGGATACTTATCATTTTTCGCTCAACCAACGTAATAGTTGGGGTGCTGATGGCAGTATCATGGCAGATGACAGTTTGCTGAAGGCTTCCAACCTAGAATGTGTTAATCAGTAATTTTACAATACAGGGCTATTATCACACTAGGTACCGGGCAAGTGCCAAGCAAACGGTAAAAGGGAAGGTAAACCCTGTGTCTACGGAAGGGGGAGATTGTGACCCTTGACTAAGCCTACTACTAGACCGTGGCTTCCTTCACCACCCTAGATAGTTCCAAACCTGTGCGCCGAGCAGGATACCTGACCCTGGCTGACCCTGAAATAGGCCCTAGGTAGGGAACAGATTGGATAAGCGCTTAGTGAACCCCACTAAGCTCTAAAGAAGACACAGGGATCACAAGCAGAGGGGGTGAACAAATAACTTATCTCCAGATAACTCCGGGAGTGAAACTGGAACAACAAAATTGCTGTATTTTTGCTCATTTGAGGAAAATTGAATTTGCCTTGTGTTCAAAAGTCTTTTTTTCATTCACTAAAAGCCCAATTTTTGGCTTTTCGATTCTCTCAACTTTGCTCAATTTAAAAAGGCTGGGAAAGGGTTGAAAATAAAAATAATGACTACTCCCCGAGCCCTCACCGGTCTACTTTGGTCTTGTCACTGGTAGAGACTTCTGAGAAGACCACGCTAGTGACTGGACTGAAAAAGACGACCAGACAGGTTTCCCTTCTTTCAAAGAGACTTCCCAATGCAGAAAACCTCATTAATGGTCCCATCTATTCTTTCTGTCTTTTCTTGTAGAAAGTGTTGGAGGAAAGTGCCGGTTGGCATTCATTATATATGTACTGCTGATGAGATTGATGAGGCCTACACTAGACTGAGCCATGTAGGAGGTGATCTGTTTGATGAATAGTGGAAAGTCCCACCAGCCATCATCACTTACTAGTACGGAGGATGAGGCTGAAGCTCTATATACTATGTACCGACAGAAGAGAAGCTAGACAGTAAGGATCCACAGTCATCAACTGTAATCTGGAGGAACCACCAATAAGTGTTCAATCTCCCTACAGCGCCACCTAAGAGGAAGTTAACTATCACACCGAACCCTTTGAAACAAAATCAGTTCCAGACATGTTAGCGAGGGAGACTATGCTCTACTACTACCTTGGAACTATCTTGCATAAATGCAGAATAAGCCAAATTAACTCCTCGGTCCAGTCCCAGGCATGGCTTCCACCTTCTGCCAATGGCTATGACTGATCTTCGGTGCTTCAGGTTGCCATGGCCTCCTGCCACTCACCTCTGATGTTATGTTCGGGTCTGCTCAGGTGGCCGATTGATGCCTGAGAACCTGGTATAATACCTTCCATTTATCCTACTTACAAGCGTGAACCCTGACACCCATGCTCAGGTCTGCCATACTCCTGGGCTCTACTACATATGCTACTCCCGTGAGTTTAGTTACCTACTTAGCTATTTGGCATCAACAAAACTGCTCTACTGAGCCATTATCCCATCTGTATGCTGGGTCTCCAACCTCACTGTGGTCTACTACTCTATCTCTATTCCTCCAGTCACCAACCAGCCATTTCAGCCTCCAGTGCTTCAGCTTGTGCACTCCGCTGCACCAACATTATCTGTCCGTGCTACTCAACAACTGCTCATTCAGACCGGAGAGCATCAAAAATACACCTAACCATGTGAGACTTAATGAGTTCATCCAATGTCAGGAATGGTGGCTTGGGACTTCCGTTCTAGTTATTGATGAATAGAAGTGATTAATGTTTTTCACCCAATGGTACACTGTTGACACTCCAAGCCCAGGAGTGACAACACTCTCCCTGGCTCACCTTCGCAGTGCCCGCTGCCCCTGTCCGATCCCGCAGTCCTTGGGGCTCCCTTGTCTCGTTGGCGCCCCTGCTCCCTGTGTGTCAGTGGTGCCGCCATTTCCCCACTGTCCCCTCCTGCTCCTCACTGTCTTCTCTGTCATCTCATTCCCGAGGCACGCACATCCACAGCAAAGCTCTTGGGAGCATGCTTAGGATGTGGCCGCGCTGTTCTCCCTCTTCTTAAAAGGCCAGCACGACCTTACCCAGAAGTGCCTCCCAGTCCCCGCCATTAGGCTCAGTGCTTAAAAGGCATTGTGGCGCCCCTGAGGCTTCCGTCGCCACAGGACATTGCACCCCATCCAGCGGTGTGATGCCCCATTCTGGGTGAGGAAAGGAGTGAACACCGGTCCCCTGGTAAATCTACACAACACCCATTGTTAGGTACATACTGGGACCAGGGACAGTGGCAGTAACCCTCCCATGCTGCATGCTGGGAGGGGCCGTAAGACCCATCCCTGCCCCTATAGGGTACAGCTTAGCAACTGGGGAGGTGGGAGGAGCCACCAGAGAGCAGTCAGAGAAAGGAAGGTCAAGTTTGAGTAGTCTGAGAGAGAGTGGGGAAGGAGGAGGAGGTCTGCAGGAGGCAGGCAAGGAGGAGAGAAGGAAAGACAGCTCTAGTCAGGCAGGAGCTAAGAAGAAAAAAAAGAGACGCTTCCTGGTGGAGATCCTGGGACTCAGTGGGTCCAGGTGACACCAAGCAGAGAGAAGAAGGGATTCCAGGGCCACGGATAGCTGTAGAGCTGTGGTGGCCTGTTCCACAGGAACATCGGTGGAGGGATCAAGCTGCAACAGGGAACGGTCCCTAGAAACCGGAGGAGTGCAAAATCATCTCCAAACAGTAAAAACCGAGGCCCAGGGAAAGTTGTAAACTCCCCGGGCCACAGCCCACGGCAGAACCTCTAGAAAGGGGATGATCATCCGACAGGTGACCCCCCAGCCTGGAGGCTGTAGTGGAGGCCGAGCAGGTTCATCCTAAAAGAGCTAGGCTTAGGAAGACAGCTGAAGACAGAGACACCTTAGAGAGAAGGGTACCGGTTTTTACTCCAAGAATCACCCATAAACGGCGGAGGTCCCTGACAGTGGGTTCCAGTCGTCTGAGGGCACCAGTGAGCTCCTACCAGGACGTGTGAGTAAAGAACTTGAAACTACACCCTAGGAGTTGCCTCTGTTTTTCCGTCTGCTTAGACTTTCACTACACCATAGACTCTCACAAGCACCAACAGTGCCCCGGGGCATTGCTCCACCTGTGGGGAGCAGTACCATCATTGCTGCCATATCATCACCCCGGAGGCCTTACACAGCAGCGGCGGCTTAATAGCCGCATACCACAGGTGGCGTCACGAACACAAACTTTATTCAAACCCCAAGTCCCCAGCCATATTAAACTGACACCCACCAGGGCCACGGAGCCGGGCCCCGCCACCACTGACGACCCCCGGACTAGTCTGGCCCGGCACCGGGTGTCCCATAGCCCTGGGGTGGGCGAGTCAGCATCCTCTACTGTCTGTTCAACGTGTCCCCATAGTTAGTCTTCCCGTTCTAGTTGTCAGATCCCCCATGCTATTCCACACTCCATATTAGTCTGTAACGCTGTCTCAGTTTACGTCCAGTAGTGCCCATGTTCCCGCTTGTGTCTGTCTGGTTACCTCCAGTTTTTGGAAGCTACCACCAGGGCCAGCCAGTCCTCGACCACATCAGCCTCTGCCTCATCTGTCCCTGTTCCTGGTCTACATCCTGTGGCACCAGCTGCTGAGATATCGGGATCCCCGGGGCTGCCTCCAGGTGGACACTTACTAGCGTGTGTACCTGCTGCCACCACCTCTGTTCAGGTGCTCAGGTCCTCTCCTCTGGGTCAGTGAATGGTACCTTGATTCAGTGGACCCACTTCCACCTCATTCAATAACCCAGGTATGATACCCATTAGACTTTTAACCTGCTCAAGGAGATACTTCTTGTAGAACATATAAGGCCATAACAGAGAACTGAGATATGTTGGTCACCAAGGGCCATAAGCAGAAATGGATGATCCAGAATGAGAAGATGGAACCCCAACTACATCGGGACCTGAGAAAGAAGTTAACGGAGTGAAGAAGCAAAAGCTCAAGTCAAGAGTCAAAAGTATGGAGGAGAGTCCAAGAATGGAGCAGAAGACCAGATTGTCACAAGACAAGAAACACAAACAACACTACTTAGATAGTTCTAGATAAACATGTCTGCCTCTACGACTTTCCTGTAGTGACCTGCAAGTGACTTTTCCTCCAAGATAACATCTTATTTTCAATATAGCAAAAATTAGGAGCGTCTGATGAATGGTGGACAATTTTTTACACGCATTGCTTCTCTCTCAACTACTCAATCATTTCCCTCAGCAGAGGAATTAATGATTTTCTTTCAGTCATTCATCAAGGATCGGCTTTCTTCTACTATGATCTGACACCTCGAAAAAGCCGATAACCCTTTATTCCAGACAATTCTTTGGCTCCTTGGTCTCCACAGCGAAGCTGCCCCTCCGTCGTCTGCCGTCTCTCACTGTCCGGCGTCCGTAAAAGAGTCCTTCAGCTTCTAATCTTCTCTCATTGACCGGCTCTCTTAGTCCTAAATGGAAACATCATTACTTTCCATAAAGACACTATAAAGCGACGATTAATAATAAAGTTTCTTAATGTTCACAAGAAGGATCCTCGGGTCTATTTATCTAAGATGGGAGTCGGATCGTCGTTAAATAGAAACTAATTAAATATGGTGGGATATAAAAGTGTCGTTACAACCCGCTGCGTTCCTCGGAATGGCGACTATTTCTAAAGCAACTGAAAAGAGTAAGAAATAAGATTTGTATTATTTTTTATATGAAATCCTTTGATTTTGACATTCATTTAAAGAAAATTACTGACGGTTCTGAAATTCACATTTGGGGACACTTTGGGGTGAAAATTTAAAGGGTTGGAATCAGTATCATGGCCATCAATATGGTCTCCATTTTCGCTCCTTGTTTCTTCCAGTCAATGTTGGGCACTTATCGAACAATTCCAATGGTGGTTTAGTCGCACTGTCCTCCCAATGAGTTTACCATGGTCTTGTGCTTCTATGTAGTAGCCAATCAGAACAGAGAGCTAATTAGTAAATCAGGGGGAAGGGCAATATAAAAGTTTGGATTTTGGCCTACTGGTTTCTGGCAATAGAAGGTCACAGCATTTGGCTTCGCAAAATGCTCCCTGACTTTCTATTGTTCCTGCTGTCGGTATTCATTGTACTAGGTAACTTTCCTGCTGGACTTTTATCTCTTCCTCTTTAGGACCCAGCTGGAGCTCTCCTTCCACCCAGCTACTGATCATCAGTATTCTCTTGGTACTTAAATACTCCCTTCTTCCCTGGACTGGTGCTGGTGATATTATTCAGTTCATTCTAGCTCTGGTTGCAAGCAGGTGGCTTGCTCTCATCTGTAGAATCGTTGATGAAGCTTGCTGAACGTCTACCTGAGTCCTCTGTGGATAAGTAGTTCATGATTTTTCCCCCATGTGTCCCCCTTGTGTCTTCCTTTAGCAGTTAGTAGGGTTGATGAAGAGCTCGTCCCACCTGCTCCCTATTTTGAGTCCAGCACCAGGGTTACCTAGGGTCAGGTATCTGGCTCGGTGCATAAGTGAGGAACCTATCTAGGGTGGTGAGAAACCCCAGGGACCAGTGGTAGATTTGGTCAGGGGTCACCATCTCTCCCCTCTCTTTACCTACTGTGACAATATCAGGTTAGAAAAGATCATTCAGGTGCTGATATAATTGAATAACTGTTGTCAAACTGCCTCAAGCCGAATTTCACAAGAAATTCGGAATCAATATTGGGATTTGCGTTACATTAATCTATCAATGGGCCAGTAAAGGGGTTAAAAATTTAAGGGGTTAATCCTTCACACTGTGCTAGACCGAGGGGAAGTAAGTGGTGATGTCGTGACGTCATGATGTGTGATGCCCGAGGTCGGACTTGGCTTGGTATAGAGTGAAGGAAGATGCTGAAGAGGATGCCATCTGCCATGAAGAATAGGCAAGACCGGAGCCGGGAGGGAACCAGTGGAGGACCAGGTGGGAAGCTGCAATGACAAGATTGTTGAGCAGCGATGTCACGATATGACTGCAGGATATTGAAAGACAAGGGGGCACCTATACCGTCCCACATGCTAGGGGGCCCTAGGCTATCACTGACCACAGGGTTACCCCTGAAGGTGAAGATGACGGAGCTGGAGGCCTGTGCCTTACTATTCTCCTGACCAGATCTGATGTCTTACTGCCACCCCAAGGGAAGGGGCATGAGTGTGATGGAAATGCAGGTTAAGATAGACAGGGGAAAACCAAAACACAGACACAGGAACAAACAGTAAGAACTAAGGAGAAAAGCAAGAACAAGAAGGCAGCAACAAAAAGACAACAAGGGTTCACACCACAACCGCTTACAGAAATAATGCACAACAACCACCAGTAAGTCTAGATCACAACACCTCACCAGACCAGTATAGGTAATCTATAGCTGGCATTAATAGAATTGTCCAGCCAGCATATATAGGAGGGGAGCGAACATGACTGGCTCCACCACAGCATGTGATCAAAGAGACTAACAAGAAAGTAAATGTGACGCCCTGGACTAGTCAGGTCGTCCCAGGTAGTCCCATGCACACACACCCCCTCCCTAAAAAAGTGACAGCAGCCAAACTTCAAAACCTTGTCACCACCCTCCAGTTTTGATGTCCACACCAGGGGGCAGAGCCAGGCGGTTGGCCCCGCCCACCGAGGAGTTCACAGGCCTGGAGGCGGGATAAACTGTAGTCTAGTCTTGATAGTGGAGAAGAGAAGTCAAGTCCAAGGGCAGACCTGTGACCAGGCCTGCCATAGTCTACCAGGTGTCTGGGTTGGAGCCCAGTCACCTCTGGCAAGGAGGCAGACGGTGGTGGCCGCCTGCAGGAGCTAGGATTACAGCCGGTGGAACCGTAGGGACCGGGGTCGGGCGGTGGCCCGCCGGTACCGAACCGGGGAGCCAATTGGAAACCGGAGCACCAGGAGGGGTACTCAGACCCAGTACGAAGCCCAGAAACTACCGGGCCGAGTCAAATCAACTGATTGAGGACTGGACTTTAGCACCTTTCCCACACTAGACCCGACTGAAGACAATAGCCCAACCATTAGGGTAAAGCCACCACCAAGGCATAGAGACCCAAAGGGCCAGCGTCTGCGGGCAAACAGGGCTCTCCCGACACCCAGCAAGCCGGGGAGCGGACTACCGTTGCTTAGGCATAGGAGTCATACCATACACATTAAGGAGGTGCAGAAGAAAGGCGGAAACCACCAACCTGACAAGGGAGAAGCGGCAGCCGGCTGCGAGCCCCGTTCATCATCCCGTTTGGTTTACCAGAGACTCCAGTGTATTGTGTCATAGTGAGTACACCAGTGCCTTCGGGCCGCGCACCGCACAGCATCAGCACCCCGCACGCACCCGTCCCTACGCCTCAGCACCTCCCTCGGGCCCCCGGGACCATCACTCCCCTACCAACAGAGGGGTCAACACCAAGCTGCGCAACACCGTCCCCGGGAGGCCTAGTCAACGGCAGTGGTGGTGTCCATCCATTCACCACAACCCGTGGGTGGCGTCACGAACTTACATCCCTTACAAACCACCGCGGCCCCGGCCGTGGAACTCCCCACCGAAGTCCCTGCGTGTAGCGCCAACCCCCTTGCAGAGCGACGTGACCCCCATGTCCGTGAGGAGCTCGAGCCACCCACCGTACGAGCACGGATCCGAGCGGCTCATCGGCCGCAGCCGAGCCCGCGGGGCGGTACACAAGCAACACCTGGGTCTCCCTGTGCTGATCAGACATCAGAGACGTTACCAGGCAGAGGGACAGAATCTGATGCCACCATGACAGTTGGTGATGCCTGCAAAAAATCTTGTGACAGGCGAGGGCAGTATACCAGTTTTTCTTTATTTCTTTAACCCCTTCTTCTCATAGGCACATTTGATTGAACTAAATTAAATGCAAAATTGGCCAAATTTAAGAGCATGGCAGAATTTTGGCTCTTTCGATTGCGTATGTATACATTCCCTATAGGTTCAGATAAGTGGTTTCAATGCCGACAGAGGAGCAAGATGTCTCCAGACCCCTCTGGTCGGAGGACATAGTGATCAGGCATTGAGATCAACATGCCCGATCCTTGAAGAATAGAGGGGGGGGGGGGGGGCTTTGTTACCATTTTTCAGCAAAATTAATTTTTTACTAAAATGAATTTAATTCTTAAAGTTTCTGCTGTTTTATTCTGGAATTAAGGGTTAAATTGCTAATGAATTCCTAAATTCTAAGCAACTCTGAAATGTAGGTCTGCCATAACGGGTCTCCTAACACATTTCCAAATTGCAGAAATGCTCAATTTTAACGTTTAGCCATCCAAAAAGACATTATGGTGATTTTAAAATCAATATATATATATATATATACAGTATAGACCAAAAGTTTGGACACACCTTCTTATTCAAAGAAAGCTTTTTTTATTTTCAGGACTTTGAAAATTGTAGATTCACATTGAAGACATCAAAACTATGAATTATCACATGAGGAATGAAATACTTAAAAAGTGTGAAACAACTGAAAATATGTCTTATATTCTAGGTTCTTCAAAGTAGCCACCTTTTGCTTTGATTACTGCTTTGCACACTCTTGGCATTCTCTTGATGAGCTTCAAGAGGTGGTCACCGGAAATGGTCTTCCAACAGTCTTGAAGGAGTTCCCAGAGATGCTTAGCACTTGTTGGCCCTTTTGCCTTCCTCTGCGGTCCAGCTCACCCCAAACCATCTCGATTGGGTTCAGGTCTGGTGACTGTGGAGGCCAGGTCATCTGGCGTAGCACCCCATCACTCTCCTTCTTAGTCAAATAGCCCTTACACAGCCTGGAGGTGTGTTTGGGGTCATTTTCCTGTTGAAAAATAAATGATGGTCCAACTAAATGCAAACCGGATGGAATAGCACGCCGCTGCAAGATGCTGTGGTAGCCATGCTGGTTCTTTATGCCTTCAATTGTGAATAAATCCCCAACAGTGTCACCAGCAAAGCACCCGCACACCATCACACCTCCTCCACCATGCTTCACGGTGGGAACCAGCCATGTAGAGTCCATCCATTCCCCTTTTTTACAAAGACACGGTGGTTGGATCCAAAGATCTCAAATTTGGACTCATCAGACCAAAGCACAGATTTCCACTGGTCTAATGTCCATTCCTTGTGTTCTTTACCCCACACAAGTCTCTTCTGCTTGTTGCCTGTCCTTAGCAGAGGTTTCCTAGCAGCTATTTTACCATGAAGGCCTGCTGCACAAAGTCTCCTCTCAACAGTTGTTCTAGGGATGAGAAGGTGTGTCCAAAGTTTTGGTCTGTACTATATATATATATATATATATATATATATATATATATATATATATATATATATATATATATGTATATATGTCCGTAGCCTTTAGTGCAAAAATAAGCAGGGCAGCACTGGATATTATAATACATAGTCATAATGTCATACCATTCAGGGCAAGGGCATAACTACCAGGCATAATAGATGCTATGGGGCCCGGCAGCTGAAGGGGGCCAATCCCGGTGTTAAAGGAGCCTTAGAGTATTGATCCCTGTGTTAGCGCTGCTAGAAAATGCGAAGGAAATAATGATGGCGGTGGAGTGAATGATTGTGTGTAGGAGATGTAAAGAAAAGGGCAAGAGATAATGAAGCACCGAGATTCCAAGGAAGAGATCGAAAGACTTACGGGACGCAGTGAAGACCATAATAATCAAGTGTTGTGTTAATTATGGTCTATAAATGCTTTCATTTCATGAACTTATTTACTGGTAATGACAGCTATGGTAGAATTGGACCTTATTTTAGGTTATGGGGCCCCGTGTGAGTTTCATTTTTCTCCCGTCATCTACATTGTGGTGCATCAAATTGCAAACTGTAAATGGTCAAGACGATGCAAGATTTGAGCTTGGACCATTGGAAAAAAAGTTCTGGATTAACATTGATGTCAATATTATAATCTTATATAATACTAGCTGTAGTACCTGGGAGTTGCCCGGGATAGTAACTGTCTCTCTGTCTCTCTCCCAATCTCTGTCTGTCTGTCTCTGTGTCTGTCTGTCTCTGTGTCTGTCTCTTTCCAGGTCTGTCTCTTTCCAGGTCTGTCTCTTTCCAGGTCTGTCTCTTTCCCAGTCTGTCTCTTTCCCCGTCTGTCTCTTTCCCCGTCTGTCTCTTTCCCCGTCTGTCTCTTTCCCCGTCTGTCTCTTTCCCCGTCTGTCTCTTTCCCCGTCTGTCTTTGTCGCTTTCCCTGTCTTTTTCCTTGTCTCTGTCTCTTTTCATGTTTTTGTGTCTTTCCCTGTTTTGGTCTCTTTCACTGTCTGTCTCTCTCTGTCTCTTTTCCCGTCTTTCTGTCTCTGTAAGTCTCTGTCTGTCTCTTTCCCTGTCTGTCTGTGTATATCTGCCTCTGTCTGTCTCTTTCCCTGTCTGGTTCTCTCCCTCTCTGTCTCTTTACCGTCTGCCTCTTACTGTGCCTATGTCTGTCTGTCTGTCTCTTTCTGTGTCTCTGTCTCCATCCGTCTGCCCACCGACATCATATTACCTCACACATAAGCTTTTTATACTAATAATGTCCTTCGTTGCCTATAGCAACGAATCACAGCTGCTATTAATAGCCTGTAGCTCGCAGCTCCATTCACTTTAATGGAGGCAGGCATTTTGGAGAGTAACTGTAAAGCGCGGGGTTAAATTTTCCCGTCATAACATAGTCTATGATGTTCCCTGAGTCACATGAGGCGTCTGTGAAAAATTTCTTGATTCTAAATGCGATGATGCGGATTCCTTTAGCGGACACACACACATACATACATACATACACTCAGCTTTATACATTAGATATAATTTTATAATAATCTTAAATAAAATTAACATACTCAGTCCCAAGCCCGTATAGTTTACCTCAAACTGCTGAACGATTAAAGCCTCTTTCCTCATAATCATCTACCTGAGTTCTTGGTTTGTCTCACATTAGATTTTCCTTTCATATTATGTATGGATGCCCTAAAAATAATTGTAAAAAACGTTAGCCATTTCACGGGTGACAGACAGTCCTGTGGTGTCCGGACACCACAGGACTGTTGGTCACCCGTGAAACGGCTAACGTATTTTACAATAGAAGGCTATAGAAGGTCATAGAATTTGGCTGCACAAACGGCACCCTGACTTTCAATTATTCCTTCTTGGTGTATTTGGTATCCTATGTATCTCTTCTGCTTGTTTTTCATCTCTTTCCCTTTAGAACCCTGCAAGGTTCCTCACCCTTTCAGCTGTCTTTCATCAACACTTCCCTTGTTGTCTTTACATACCCTCATTTTACTCTGGACTGGTGATAGATCTAATACCCTAAAAAGTCTCCAGTGCAAGCAACCGACTTGTATATGACATGCCCGCACCGGGGTTTGGGGGTTACTCGTTACCGGGCCGGCTCTGTTCTGCTTGGAGGATGTCACGGCAACAGGACCCGGTTCCGTGACCCCGGCGTTGTCATTATTTAATTGGTGGTGGGGATTATTTTCAGAGGATATGTCGTGATGCCACCTGCGGTATGCAGCAAGATAGGTGCCGCCGCTGCTTTCAGTTCCTTGGGGGTCGGTCGTGATGCAGCTTGGTTGGTGTAGCTCTCCACAGGTAGAGCTGGGCCCAGGGCTGTTGGGAGTAGTAGACTTTAGAAATGTTAGAGGGACTTAACGTTGGGGTGCAGGACTGAGGACGCTGGCAATAACTGGACAAAACAGGGGCCGTAGTATCCTTTACCTTTTTCTCGGCAATGGATGATACAGGCCCGGGAGACAGGTCCAGCTGGTAATGGAGGTCCGGTCAGCCTGAAAGCAATTGAGAGGATCCACCTAGCCAGGTGGGTAAGGAGGCCTTCCTGCTTGCGCTGTAATGTGTGGGTCCCTGCGGCTTGAAGCTATGCTGTAACCCTCTTCCTTGTGTCGGTTCTGGTTCTCACCCGTATGGCAGGTAGCGCGAGCTTTTTACTGGTGCCGCTTTACTGATCACAGCTCCTGGCTCTACTATGCTGCTGTGCCCCGGGCACTCTGTGGGCCAGAAGACCTCCAGTCTCCAGCCCTCTGGATTCAGCTGCGGGGACTTCAGTTCCCACACAACCTTGGACTCCGGTGTCCGGTCCTGTGCGCTCGGCGCTGAGGAAGCTATGTCATAGCTCCCTTCTCAGCGACAGTCTTCTCTCGCCTCCTGACTTGTTCTGTCCTGGTTAGTTTCACTTTTGTGTGTGTGTGTGTGTGTGTGTGTGTGCTACTAACCCCTCCTCCAAGCCAGAATGCATAGGAAAGCTCCCCTCAAACCGGGTTCTTGAGCTCTGCCTTCTGGTCTGGAGCTGGAAGTGTTGAGTGCTGGTGCACCTAGCAAGAGGGACCCCCCCCCCCCTTCTTGCTTCCAGGCATAGCATCACCCCCTGTGAGAAGAGCAACACTACTGTGGCAACCGGACCACTGGGGTGCCACATATACAGCTGGAAGCTTTGTTGTTGTTGCAGGTTCTCTCCCTCAGTCATCTGGAGATAAGTTATTTGTTCACTTCCCCCGTTTGTCATCTCTGTGTCTTTAGAGCTTAGTTGGGTTCAGTAAGTGCTCATTCCATCCGCTCCCTACCTAGGGCCTACTTCAGGGTCAGGTTTCCAGCTCTTCGCATAGGTGCTGAACCTATCTAGGGTGGTGAGGGAAGCCAGAGACCAGCGGTAGACCTGGTGAGGGGTCACCATCTCCCTCTTCCCTAGCACAGGGTTTCCCTTCCCTATTACCACTCGTTTAGCCCTATTTCAGGGTAAGCCAGAGTCAAGTATCCTGCTCGGCGTATAGGTGAGGAACCTATCTAGTGAGGGTGAGGGAAGCCAGAGTCAGAGCCCAACAATAGACTTGGTCAAGGGTCACCATATCCCTTCCCTAACACAGAGTTTCCCTTCACCTTTTGCCATTCGCTTGGTACTTTTCCAAGCCTAGCGTGACAAGATGACCCAGAAGAGTCATCATCTCGCATGCAGTAATGACCCATCGACGATGCCATTGGTGAAGTCTACGAGAAGGGATCCAAACAGTCTCAAAATGAAGTTGGGGGGCTTTCTTGAAAAAAATAATGTCCAAGGTTAGACATGTTCTGTTATTAACATTTGGTGCTCCATCTTCTCAAAACCATTTAGGAGCATAAAGATCACTTTGACCCCTTTGGAGTGTCTGAGACTCATGTCCAAGACCACAAGACCCACCAATAAAATTGTATTTCTACTACAGAAGAAGACTTTGAGTGGACTTTCTCTTTACGCTTGAACCATCACCTAGTCGTTGAACTGTGAGGTATGGGAACATGAGGAGCTATAATTGCAAATGAAACTGGCGAAATCACCAAGAAATCATTATCAAATTAGGAACTCTTCGCGAGAAACCAGTGATAACCCTGAGAAGGTATGAGCCTCTAACGTGAGAAGGTGATAGGATATATCTTCCAGCTCATGGCACAGGCAATATTCTCCAACTACGATTCACACATCTGATTCCTAGTGGGAAAAAAAAGCGGGAAAATAATCCCTGGGATGACCCTACAATGGATGACTTCTTTAATCTTTAATCATGGGTGACATTTGGAGAAGGAGTTGGAGGACTGGAAATTAATTAACGCAGAATAAGCACAGCCTGGTAATAAATCGTAGATTTTCACTTCTCACCTTGACGTGAATGTGCCGTCCTGGTGTGAGCTTGTCTGTTTATTCGTTTTTAGTCTTCGGCTCACACATTTTATTTTTATGCTGCCGCCTTTCACGAGGCTGATCAAAGTTGAAATTCCCAATACTCATCTTTTTCTAAAATTAAGATCAAAGGCGCGAAGAAGAATAATTAGCCTGAAAAGGAAAGAGATAGCGCGCACCAACAACTCTTAAGTATGGGTTACTATGATCATGTCGGATATCAAATTATGGACGTCTCTCACTCATGGACCCCTACCTATATGTATTTGGGGCATCACCCACTGTTCAGATTGAAAATTCTGACACTCCACCCGATGCTTTCTCTGGTGTCTGGGATAAAACGCAGGCAGACTCGGGTATTAACCTGCTGTGTGCTGATTCATAGGCAGGCTAGCAAGAGTTAATATCTGCGGTCTGCTTTCTCCTTTGATCAAATGTTGTCAGGAGGCCTATCACATTCACTCTCCTCCTATTTATGCTGGTTGAATCCTTCCACCCGTGCCAGCTATAGCTTGTTCTATGTTGATCTTTGAGATGTAGTGTCCCAGACTTACTGGTGAAAGTTGTGCTCATTGCTTGGAGCGGTTGTGGAATTTACCTGTGTTTTGTAGTTTCCTCCCTGCTCTTGTTTTCCTCCTGAATCTCTTATTATGTTATCCTGTGTCTATGCTCTTTGCTTCCCTGGTCTGTCATTATCAGTGGGTTTCATAGCACTCCTGTCCCATCATTCCCTGGCTGGAGGGGGAATCAGTTCAGGACTGGTCAGGAGCAGGGCCAGGAAAGAGACTCCGGCATCTCCACCATCAGAAGTATCCCTGAGATTATGGATAGTATAGGGTCCCCCTAGCATGAGTGACAGATTAGGAGCCCTGGTTCCCTGCTATCTTATAGTCATTGGAAAATCTTGTCATGAAGTTGCTTCCAGGTACACTAAAGCCAGTTTTTATTGCTTCCCCGAGCTCCACAGTCTTTAGAACCTAATCCTATAGAGTTGATCTGGGATGAGGTAGAGAGAGAGAACTTCAAATCGAATTTACAGTAACTGTGAGTTGCTAACCTTTTAAAATAGGCCAATCTTCATGCAAAAATATATTAGGTGGAGTCTATGACACCATAAACTACTGCAGTTGTGAAGGCCAGAGGAGCCCTAACGTGTTACCACATGGGCCTCTATTAAGGTGGCCATACAATGTAGACACTGGGGTGATGGTTATAGGAGACTTGATAAAAATAAAAGGCACAGAGAAGAAGCCTCCAACAAGAAGGATTGTATTTACTCCTTGAAGAAGCTATCAAGCGAAACGTACGTCGGAGGTCCAGGGTGGATGTGTTGTTTGTCTTATGTTGGTATGTCCTTTTAGTAAATATATAATACATTTTTTGATATGTTACTTGTTGCTCATCACTAGTTACGAGTACAAAGCACCTGAGCATGGTAGTGCCTGCTCATCACTAGTTACCAGTACAAAGCACCTGAGCATGGTAGTGCCTGCTCATCACTAGTTACCAGTACAGAGAACCTGAGCATGGTAGTGCCCGCTCATCACTAGTTACGAGTACAAAGCACCTGAGCATGGTAGTGTCTGCTCATCACTAGTTACGAGTACAAAGCACCTGAGCATGGTAGTGCCCGCTCATCACTAGTTACGAGTACAAAGCACCTGAGCATGGTAGTGCCTGCTCATCACTAGTTACGAGTACAAAGCACCTGAGCATGGTAGTGCCTGCTCATCACTAGTTACCAGTACAAAGCACCTGAGCATGGTAGTGCCTGCTCATCACTAGTTACCAGTACAGAGAACCTGAGCATGGTAGTGCCCGCTCATCACTAGTTACGAGTACAAAGCACCTGAGCATGGTAGTGCCTGCTCATCACTAGTTACGAGTACAAAGCACCTGAGCATGGTAGTGCCCGCTCATCACTAGTTACGAGTACAAAGCACCTGAGCATGGTAGTGCCTGCTCATCACTAGTTACGAGTACAAAGCACCTGAGCATGGTAGTGCCTGCTCATCACTAGTTACGAGCGCCCCCGGTTGATGGCAGTGCCTACTAGACACTAGTTACGAGTTCTGAGCACCCGAGCATGGTAGTGCCCGCTCATCATTAGTTTAGCTTATGAACAAGACCAACATGGAAAAGTCTTGAGCTATCTGTATGTATATGTCTGTATGTATGCATGTATGTATGTCTGTCTTTGCTGTCAGCAATTAATTGTATTGGACCTAAAATCTTATATGTAAATTACATCTGGTGTGTACAAGACACCAAAAGATCCAGTATCCCCTACGCAATGCAGCCTATTGCCTGTAGGTGTCACTGTTTCATATGCCTTTTTAAAATTATAAAAACCATAGAGTTGGCAAAAATGAAAGCACATAATTTTATCCATATTTCTGCCATCATAATGTATTTTTCCCCAAAAAACAACCCATCCCCTTTACTTCTATTTTATATTTTAACAGTTTTCCTAACAATCCCACCAATAAAATTCCCCCCTTTAATTTTCACGCGGGGCGTCGTGAAATTTTTTAAGTCGACGAATCAAACATTATTTCTTTGGTGAACGCTGCGTCTCCACACCCGTAAGCCAAGTCATTCTGGCTCCGCCGCCCATCTCGTGAGTCATCTGTCGTTTTAGCCGCTTGCCCAAAATAAAAAAAGGAAAGAAAGCCAGCTGCCGGGGATTAGCAGGTGTGCGGGAACGCAGCCTCTACTGTGTGTCTTAATGCAGCCAGATAGAAAATATCCGAGAGCAATCTATTAACGCCCTTTACACAATGGGCTGACTCGGCATCCTCCGAAAGAACGCTCAAGAAGACTCCTGCAATCCGCCGCTAAATATCCCTTCCGCAATAAAAGGTTATAAAGCGTCTTGTCGGCCTAAGCAGTTTCCATACACGCTTGAAAAGAAATGGAGGCCCTTTATGTTTATTATGTTAAACCAATGATTGCATCTTCCTTGGTTATTGCCATCACTTCAGGCATAATCCAAGAACAAGGATTAATGCGCACAGATGTCTATATTTATCTCCAAGAAGGATCCAGGACGGCGTGTTCCTTCACATGCGCCGACTTGTTTTGCTACAAACTCTCAGGTATGCAGCTCCTTATTGACGTTAATTCTGATTTTCGTATTCACAATTTTACGCGAAACGGCTTTTTAAAATAAAGAAAAACTTTCAAAAAAATTTTTTAAAAAAACTTTTTGAAACTCACTTTTTAGGACGGCGATCAGTGGTGCAAAATGAGTTCCCAGCCCTTGGCTGCACCGCCCGTCACTCACCGCTCTGCCCGTTCTCTTCCGTCGGCACCGCCTGCGCCTCCTGCCCGCCGGTCCCAGTGTGCCGCCCCGGCAGCGGTCGAATCGCTCGGATCCGTGGGGGTGATTACTCGTGGCTCGAGGGTCTCTGGACCCGGGGGCTAGGGGCCACACTCAAATGTATAAGGGAGTATTTACAGGGGAGTTATAGTTTGTGACGCCACCTGTGGTGTACGGTAATTGGGAGTACCCGGAGTGATGGAGTGGGGCAGCTAGATGTCGTTGCCCTCCACGGGTAGGGGAAGGCCCCGGGACTCTGGATGGAGTGATGGATTGCAGGGGGAGCACAGGCTCGCTGGTTGCAGGGGTCAATCAAGTACTCACTCAGCCATAAAGCAGACGCTGACAACGTGGTAAACCAAGTCTCTGCCGCTGTTTCTCGAGGGGAAATCGTCCGAGTCTCGTCCCCTGCAGCACTGCCTGGTGGTCCATAACCTGCCTCCTGGCACATTAATTTAAAGTGTCCGTTGTGGACCGTCAGCTTGGAGCTTGCCAGGCTCTGCTCCCCACTATGGCTAAGTGGAGGAGCCTGCTCTCAGGAGCTCACGCTTGGGATTTCAGTGGGCTGCTTGTTTGGAAAGCCCTATCCCTCTCGTTGCGCTAGTGCCCCCGATCTCTGAGCTTCTTGGGAACAGTCCATAGAGGCCCTGTCCTCCACAGGTTAATTGCCGGGTTGCCTGAAGCTTGTCCCCGACCTGGGGTCCGTGTACCCCGCCGTGTCTTCACCCCGGACCGGTGATAGGACCAGGCTGCTGACTGTCCTCTTTGACAGGTCCCAGGCACCTAGCCTCAATCCCCTGCGACCCTAGACTCCTCTAGGTCCAGACCACCGTCTGCTACCTAGTCTGCTTCCCCTGGGAGCCACTACTCCCAGCTTCCTCAGAGCTCCTCTCAGCTCGAGGGCTACCACTGCTCTGAACTGACACCTTCCACCCCCCTGCCTGAGCCCTAGGTGGGTGGACCTATTCCAGTTTAAGCCGACCACTGGTGTGCCTGACAGGTGTGGTGCAAGGTGTATCTAGGATTTTATTTGCTGGTGGAGGCAGTACTGCAGGATAGAGACCCAGAACCATGGGGGGTTGAATCCTGCACGGGGAGGGAAGATTGTGCAGTACCCTGTGACGACCTGAATAGTCCAGGGGCGTCACACCAGCGTCGCGCCATGCTCCTCGCTCAAGATCCTGCACACCTGCATTCTGCCTCTTCTCCTGGTGTCTCCAGCTCTGGCGTTTGGGTCTCGAGGTTTGCGCATGCGCACTAGGGCCAGCAGCATATAACAGGATATTGCTGCGACAGGTACTGGGTATGTCGCGGGCGGAGGAGGGGACGCCGCGCTCTCCCACTGCTGCTCGGGTCCGGCTGCCGCGGCTGCTGCGGCCTGCTGCTGCTCGGTGGCTCGAGCGATGAGCCGGATCCCGGGGACTCTAGCGGCGCTCCTCGCCCGTGGGTGAAAGGGGGCTTGTTGGGTGTGGGGATCGTTTATTGTCCGTGACGCCACCCACGGTTGTGGTGATTTGTTGGCACCACCGCTGCTCTGTATGGGGATCCCGGGAAGGATGGTATGGAGCAGCCAGTTGTTGTGTTGCCCCTCCGTGGGTAGGGGTTGGTGATCCCGGGGCCCAGTGATGAGTTGGGAGATGCAGGGCTTGGTGGGCGCAGGGACGCGGGGGCAGCGCGGTGCCTTGCGGCACTGTGGTACTCACTCAGCCTGAGACGTTGACACAGTTTTACGGTAAACCACACGGCTGGAAAGACGGTTCCCACGGACGGCTGCACTTGGTCTCCCAGTAGGTAACGGTGATGTCCCTTTGACCTGCACCTAGTGTTTCTATGTTGGTAGCGATGGGTTCCCACCGGTAACCCGCTCCCCGGCTTGGATATGGGCCGGAGGAGCCCTGCTTTGCCCGCAGACGCTGGCCCCGAGGAACTGGTGCCCTGGCGGTGGCGGTGTTCCTCCTTAATGGTTGGACTTTTGCCTTCAGTCAGGACTTGGTTGTTTGGAGACAGACGTCCCCTTCACTGACGGATTTGGCAAATTATGGCGACTCCTAGCCTTGCCGGGGTCCGAGAGGCCCCTGCCCTGGTGCTGACTGTCCTTCGTATACTGCTCCAGACCGCCGGACCACTACCCGTCCGCGGTCCTTCCAGCAACCTCCGAGCAGTCCCCCTCCAGACAATCACCGCTGTTGCTGACCTTGCTGACACTGTCCTGCACTTAGCCGGACCAACTTCAGGGCTTTCTACGCTCACTTTTACTCTTTTCTTCTTTGCTCCACCACTACTTCACTTTCACTTAGCTCCTCTACCACTTCCTTCTACTTCCACTAACTTTTCTTAACTGCCTGGTTCTTCCCGCCTCCAGGGCTGTGTACTACTCAGTGGGCGGAGCCAACCGCCTGGCCCACCCCCTGGTGTGAACATCAGCCCCTGGAGGAAGGCAACAAGGATTTTAGTAGCTTTGGTGTTCCTAACTGGGATGTAGGGTGTGGTGGTGTGATGACCTGTGACCCCTGGCTTGCCCAGGGCGTCACATTCCCCCTTAGCAAAATGCAGACCGTCCGCAGGCTGCCCGTCCAATACCGGTTTTATTTTCTGTAAATGTATAAAAAGTAAACGGTAACATATATATCATAACATCATCCCACAACGGGAGGCACATTTCTTAAACGTTACTAAACGGTTTTACGGGTACGGTTTCCGCTCTCTCCCACCCAAGCAACCTGGCCCTGATGCTGCCCCTAAAGCCCAGGCAGCACCCCTTGACCCAAGTCCAGCCCAAGTCACCCGAGCGGGATCTGTCCTTCCCCTCCAGAGGGTAGCCACCGGTTCCTTTGGTGGCTGGGCCCCAGCCTGCTCTGCTGAGGGCCCTCCCTCCAACCTGCCTCTCCGGAGGCGGCAACTGCGGAAAACGGTACGGTAAAACAACTTATTTACAAGCCACTTAACGTTTGTGGTTGGCCTGCAAGTTCACGGGCTTGTCCATGGATAGTTCCCATGCAAACTTTTTAAACGGTCCCCACGGGGACAACGGTGCCGGCTCCGGCCGGTTCAATCACTGTTAATCAGGTGAAGTACACGGTAATCATTTTCCATTTTCATCATCTGTAAACTTTTTTTTAAACTTTCAACAACACTCTGGTGGTCCCAACGGGGACTGGACAACGGTGCTCCGCTGCCCTACTCAGAGTCCTCAGCTACGGCGGATCCATCCCCCTCCACCAGCATATCAAACATGCACTGACATGCCTGCTGTGACAGGGGTACCCTGTACCCATTTCCACCGGTACGCGGGGTATGGAAGACCACTGGACCTCCTACATAGCGGGCACGCTCACTTGCCTCCTCAAGCTCAGCAGCGGACCCGGGGCTGGGGCCGGGGTCATCATCTCTTGTTCCTGCGTCAGGCGGGTCACCGCTAACTGCCGCAGCCTCCTGGCCTCCAGCATCCAGCACTTCAGCCCCTTCCGCGGTAGCACGGAGCAGCAAATCAGGCGAGCTTACACTGAGGCGCCCCATAAGTAACGGCAAGGGTGATGCATAGGCCGAGACTAGGCCGGGCCCCTCAGCCGCAGCGGCCGGTCCTGGTAGGACATAGGGACGTGGGTCACCAGTCGGTTCTGCTACATCTATTTCCCCTCCGTACATCGGGGCAGTTGTAAGCAGCTCCTCCACCTCGTTGGTCCACTGCTCCATCATCTGGAGGATTTGTTCCTGTTGACGCTGGTGGAATTGAATCACCCGGGCCCTCATCCAGGCCACGGTCCCGGGCTCAGGGTCTAGCACAGTCTCTACTGGGACTTCTGGCACCACGCTGTTAAGGGGCCGCGGTTCTAGCGGTTCCCCCTGGTGTACTTCAGGGACGTCCCGGACGTCTGCAGCCGGCTGGTCCGCCGGAGCGGCTGGGCAGGGTATCGCTACCGGTTGGGCAGGTAGCGGGCCTAATGGCGGGGCGGCAGCAGCTATCACGGGTAGCGGGGAGAGAGGCAGGGTGAGCGGAAGCCGGCCGAGCCCCTCAGCTCCAACGGCCGATCCCTTAGGAATACAGGGGCGTGGGTCGCTTACCCGCTCCTCCAACTCCTCTTCAACCTCGCGTCTCCACATAGCAGCCACCACGTCCGCCATGTCGGTCTCCCACTCCTCCAGGAGGAGTTGCATATGGGCCTGCAGACGATTACTCAGCGGGACGGTCCGGTCCCTCAACCACGTCGCCGTGCCGGGCGCGGGGGCTTCCTCGTTGGGAGTTGGGTTGTACATCTTGGCAATCGTGCCTTCCAGGAACCCAGTATCGCTGCAGAGTCCTGGCGTCCCTGCTTTTATAGCTGCGCTCACATGCAGCCAGCCGCCATCGCGTCCCCCTTAGCTTCTTTCCAGCCCCTCCTTTATTGGGGCGGAGTTTTGGCCTTCGCGCCTCTGCTACTCGAGAAGACGCTCGAGCGGGAACTTTTCGCACCAAAGATGGCGACTTCTGGAAATTTTCAGCCGGATACCTCCGGCGGTCACAAGGCGCACCTCTACCCAACGGCAGAGCGGTAAGATCCTGTTCGTGACGCCAAGTTGTCGCGGGCGGAGGAGGGGACGCCGCGCTCTCCCACTGCTGCTCGGGTCCGGCTGCCGCGGCTGCTGCGGCCTGCTGCTGCTCGGTGGCTCGAGCGATGAGCCGGATCCCGGGGACTCTAGCGGCGCTCCTCGCCCGTGAGTGAAAGGGGGCTTGTTGGGTGTGGGGATGGTTTATTGTCCGTGACGCCACCCACGGTTGTGGTGATTTGTTGGCACCACCGCTGCTCTGTATGGGGATCCCGGGAGTGATGGTATGGAGCAGCCAGTTGTTGTGTTGCCCCTCCGTGGGTAGAGGTTGGTGATCCCGGGGCCCAGTGATGAGTTGGGAGATGCAGGGCTTGGTGGGCGCAGGGACGCGGGAGCAGCGCGGTGCCTTGCGGCACTGTGGTACTCACTCAGCCTGAGACGTTAACACAGTTTTACGGTAAACCACACGGCTAGAAAGACGGTTCCCACGGACGGCTGCACTTGCTCTCCCAGTAGGTAACGGTGATGTCCCTTTGACCTGCACCTAGTGTTTCTATGTTGGTAGCGATGGGTTCCCACCGGTAACCCGCTCCCTGGCTTGGATATGGGCCGGAGGAGCCCTGCTTTGCCCGCAGACGCTGGCCCCGAGGAACTGGTGCCCTTGCGGTGGCGGTGTTCCTCCTTAATGGTTGGACTTTTGCCTTCAGTCGGGACTTGGTTGTTTGGAGACAGACGTCCCCTTCACTGACGGATTTGGCAAATTATGGCGACTCCTAGCCTTACCGGGGTCCGAGAGGCCCCTGCCCTGGTGCTGACTGTCCTTCGTATACTGCTCCAGACCGCCGGGCCACTACCCGTCCGCGGTCCTTCCAGCAACCTCCGAGCAGTCCCCCTCCAGACAATCACCGCTGTTGCTGACCTTGCTGACACTGTCCTGCACTTAGCCGGACCAACTTCAGGGCTTTCTACGCTCACTTTTACTCTTTTCTTCTTTGCTCCACCACTACTTCACTTTCACTTAGCTCCTCTACCACTTCCTTCTACTTCCACTAACTTTTCTTAACTGCCTGGTTCTTCCCGCCTCCTGGGCTGTGTACTCCTTGGTGGGCGGAGCCAACCACCTGGCCCACCCCCTGGTGTGAACATCAGCCCCTGGAGGAAGGCAACAAGGATTTTAGTAGCTTTGGTGTTCCTAACTGGGATGTAGGGTGTGGTGGTGTGATGACCTGTGACCCCTGGCTTGCCCAGGGCGTCACAGGTACTTAAGACTTCCTTTTCCTTTGGGTGGTGCTTGTTCAACGTGTCCCTGTAGCCTTGTCTCTTGTACTAGTTGTTCAGGTCCCTCTGTGCCTCATGCTCTGATTAACCCTGTCTCTGCCTGCAGATCCTGAGTGCCAGTCTGAGTATGACCGTCCTTCTGTCTCCTCTAGTCACCTCCCGTGACAGCCAGCTGCAGACTCCACTTGATCCCACCGGCCTGCACCTGTCTTCAGCTCTGGTCTTCTTCCTGGTCCCAGCAGTCTGCACCTGTCTTCAGCCCTGGTCTTTGTCCTGGTCCCACCAGTCTGCACCGGTCTTCAGCCCTGGTCTTCTTCCTGGTCCCAGCAGTCTGCAACTGTCTTCAGCTCTGGTCTTCGTCCTGGTCCCAGTAGTCTGCACCGGTCTTCAGTCCTGGTCTTCGTCCTGATGCCAGCAGTCTGCACCTGTCTTCAGCGCTGGTCTTCGTCCTGATCCCGCCAGTGTGCACCTGTCTTGGGCCAGTTACTGCTTCAACTGTAGACTCGAATAGGACGCTACCCAGTGCACCCTGCTTAGCCCGGCTGCCGTGCATTTAGGCCCTCTGGGTTTGCACCCGACAGTCCCTGTATAGGGGTTAGCTTGTGATTGCTTCCTCGGGGAAGTCTGATGCATGGTCCTGTGGGTCCCCTCCAGGATTGTCGTTACAGGGGCAAGTATTTTGCAGCCCCTAATCCGTTGACCATTACCACCTGCCACTCTAATATTGAACCCATTTACCAAAACATATTCAATATATAGTTATAAAATCGATATGTGTTTTTAAGTGCCGACTCTCAGCTTTCATTTGAGGGTCGTCACATCTTAATTGGAGGAAGGGTTTAGGAATTACAGCTCTTTAATTTGTAGCTGACTCTTTTTCAAGGAATCAAGACTAATTGGACAAATATCTCAGAAGATCTTTAATGGGCTGCATGGAACATTTCCTTGTTAATCCCTCCATCATCAATTAAGCAGGTAAAAGGTCTGGAGCTGATTCCAGGTGAAGCATCTGCATTTGGAAGCTGCTGATGTGAACCCACAAAGTGCGGTCACAGCAGTTCTCAACGGAAGAGAAACAGACCATCATCAGACAGAAGAAAATAAGAAATCCATCAGAGAGATAGGAGAAATGTTAGGGGTGGCCAAATTAAGAGTTTGGTATATTCTGGGGAAAAAATGAGCACACTGGAGAGCATGGGAACTCAAAGTGGCCTGGATGTCCAAGGAAGACACCAGTGGTGGATGATCACAGAACCCTTTCCTTAGTGAAGGAAAACCCTTTCACAACATCCACACAAGTGAAGAACAATGTCCAAGAAGTTGGTGTTTCAGTATCTAAGTCCACCATTCCACCATAAAGAGAAGACTTCATGAGAGCAAATACAAAAGGAGTCACCACAAGGAGCAAATACAGAGGAGTCACCACAAGGAGCAAATACAGAGGAGTCACCACAAGGAGCAAATACAGAGGAGTCACCACAAGGAGCAAATACAGAGGAGTCACCACAAGGAGCAAATACAGAGGGGTCACCACAAGGTGCAAATACAGAGGGGTCACCATAAGGTGCAAATACAGAGGAGTCACCACAAGGAGCAAATACAGAGGGGTCACCACAAGGAGCAAATACAGAGGGGTCACCACAAGGAGCAAATACAGAGGGGTCACCACAAGGAGGAAATACAGAGGGGTCACCACAAGGAGCAAATACAGAGGGGTCACCACAAGGAGCAAATACAGAGGGGTCACCACAAGGAGCAAATACAGAGGGGTCACCACAAGGAGCAAATACAGAGGGGTCACCACAAGGAACAAATACAGAGGGGTCACCACAAGGTGCAAATACAGAGGGGTCACCTCAAGGAACAAATACAGAGGGGTCACCACAAGGAACAAATACAGAGGGGTCACCACAAGGAACAAATACAGAGGGGTCACCACAAGGAGCAAATACAGAGGGGTCACCACAAGGAGCAAATACAGAGGGGTCACCACAAGGAGCAAATACAGAGGGGTCACCACAAGGTACAACTACAGAGGGGTCACCACAAGGTGCAAATACAGAGGGGTCACCACAAGGAACAAATACAGAGGGGTCACCACAAGGAGCAAATACAGAGGAGTCACCACAAGGTGCAAATACAGAGGAGTCACCACAAGGAGCAAATACAGAGGAGTCACCACAAGGAGCAAATACAGAGGGGTCACCACAAGGGGCAAATACAGAGAAGTCACCACAAGGGGCAAATACAGAGAAGTCACCACAAGGAACAAATACAGAGGGGTCACCACAAGGAGCAAATACAGAGGAGTCACCACAAGGAGCAAATACAGAGGAGTCACCACAAGGTACAACTACAGAGGGGTCACCACAAGGAACAAATACAGAGGGGTCACCACAAGGTGCAAATACAGAGGAGTCACCACAAGGAGCAAATACAGAGGAGTCACCACAAGGAGCAAATACAGAGGAGTCACCACAAGGGGCAAATACAGAGGGGTCACCACAAGGTACAACTACAGAGGGGTCACCACAAGGAACAAATACAGAGGGGTCACCACAAGGTGCAAATACAGAGGGGTCACCACAAGGAGCAAATACAGAGGGGTCACCATAAGGTGCAAATACAGAGGAGTCACCACAAGGAACAAATACAGAGGGGTCACCACAAGGAGCAAATACAGAGGGGTCACCACAAGGTACAACTACAGAGGGGTCACCACAAGGAACAAATACAGAGGGGTCACCACAAGGTGCAAATACAGAGGGGTCACCACAAGGGGCAAATACAGAGGAGTCACCACAAGGTACAACTACAGAGGGGTCACCACAAGGAGCAAATACAGAGGAGTCACCACAAGGAGCAAATACAGAGGAGTCACCACAAGGGGCAAATACAGAGGAGTCACCACAAGGAGCAAATACAGAGGAGTCACCACAAGGAGCAAATACAGAGGGGTCACCACAAGGGGCAAATACAGAGGGGTCACCACAAGGAGCAAATACAGAGGGGTCACCACAAGGTGCAAATACAGAGGGGTCACCACAAGGGGCAAATACAGAGGGGTCACCACAAGGGGCAAATACAGAGGGGTCACCACAAGGAGCAAATACAGAGGAGTCACCACAAGGAGCAAATACAGAGGGGTCACCACAAGGGGCAAATACAGAGAAGTCACCACAAGGAACAAATACAGAGGGGTCACCACAAGGAGCAAATACAGAGGAGTCACCACAAGGAGCAAATACAGAGGAGTCACCACAAGGTACAACTACAGAGGGGTCACCACAAGGAACAAATACAGAGGGGTCACACAAGGTGCAAATACAGAGGAGTCACCACAAGGAGCAAATACAGAGGAGTCACCACAAGGAGCAAATACAGAGGGGTCACCACAAGGAGCAAATACAGAGGGGTCACCACAAGGAGCAAATACAGAGGAGTCACCACAAGGGGCAAATACAGAGGGGTCACCACAAGGTACAACTACAGAGGGGTCACCACAAGGAACAAATACAGAGGGGTCACCACAAGGTGCAAATACAGAGGGGTCACCACAAGGAGCAAATACAGAGGGGTCACCATAAGGTGCAAATACAGAGGAGTCACCACAAGGAACAAATACAGAGGGGTCACCACAAGGAGCAAATACAGAGGGGTCACCACAAGGTACAACTACAGAGGGGTCACCACAAGGAACAAATACAGAGGGGTCACCACAAGGTGCAAATACAGAGGAGTCACCACAAGGAGCAAATACAGAGGAGTCACCACAAGGAGCAAATACAGAGGAGTCACCACAAGGGGCAAATACAGAAGGGTCACCACAAGGAGTAAATACAGAGAGGTCACCACAAGGTGCAAATACAGAGGCGTCACCACAAGGAGCAAATACAGAGGGGTCACCACAAGGAGCAAATACAGAGGGGTCACCACAAGGAGCAAATACAGAGGAGTCACCACAAGGAACAAATACAGAGAAGTCACCACAAGGAACAAATACAGAGGGGTCACCACAAGGAGCAAATACAGAGGGGTCACCACAAGGAGCAAATACAGAGGAGTCACCACAAGGAGCAAATACAGAGGGGTCACCACAAGGAGCAAATACAGAGGGGTCACCACAAGGAGCAAATACAGAGGAGTCACCACAAGGAGCAAATTCAGAGGGGTCACCACAAGGAGCAAATACAGAGGGGTCACCACAAGGAGCAAATACAGAGGGGTCACCACAAGGAGCAAATACAGAGGAGTCACCACAAGGAGCAAATACAGAGGGGTCACCACAAGGAGTAAATACAGAGGGGTCACCACAAGGAGCAAATACAGAGGGGTCACCACAAGGAGCAAATTCAGAGGGGTCACCACAAGGAGCAAATACAGAGGGGTCACCACAAGGAGCAAATACAGAAGAGTCACCACAAGGAGCAAATACAGAGGGGTCACCACAAGGAGCAAATACAGAGGAGTCACCACAAGGAGCAAATACAGAGGGGTCACCACAAGGAGTAAATACAGAGGGGTCACCACAAGGAGCAAATACAGAGGGGTCACCACAAGGTGCAAATACAGAGGAATCACCACAAGGAGCAAATACAGAGGGGTCACCACAAGGAGCAAATACAGAGGAGTCACCACAAGGTGCAAATACAGAGGGGTCACCACAAGGAGCAAATACAGAGGGGTCACCACAAGGAGCAAATACAGAGGGGTCACCACAAGGGGCAAATACAGAGGGGTCACCACAAGGAGCAAATACAGAGGGGTCACCACAAGGAGCAAAATACAGAGGAGTCACCACAAGGAGCAAATACAGAGGAGTCACCACAAGGAGCAAATACAGAGGAGTCACCACAAGGAGCAAATACAGAGGGGTCACCACAAGGTGCAAATACAGAGGGGTCACCACAAGGAGCAAATACAGAGGGGTCACCATAAGGTGCAAATACAGAGGAGTCACCACAAGGAACAAATACAGAGGGGTCACCACAAGGAGCAAATACAGAGGGGTCACCACAAGGTACAACTACAGAGGGGTCACCACAAGGAACAAATACAGAGGGGTCACCACAAGGTGCAAATACAGAGGGGTCACCACAAGGGGCAAATACAGAGGAGTCACCACAAGGTACAACTACAGAGGGGTCACCACAAGGAGCAAATACAGAGGAGTCACCACAAGGAGCAAATACAGAGGAGTCACCACAAGGGGCAAATACAGAGGAGTCACCACAAGGAGCAAATACAGAGGAGTCACCACAAGGAGCAAATACAGAGGGGTCACCACAAGGGGCAAATACAGAGGGGTCACCACAAGGAGCAAATACAGAGGGGTCACCACAAGGTGCAAATACAGAGGGGTCACCACAAGGGGCAAATACAGAGGGGTCACCACAAGGGGCAAATACAGAGGGGTCACCACAAGGAGCAAATACAGAGGAGTCACCACAAGGAGCAAATACAGAGGGGTCACCACAAGGGGCAAATACAGAGAAGTCACCACAAGGAACAAATACAGAGGGGTCACCACAAGGAGCAAATACAGAGGAGTCACCACAAGGAGCAAATACAGAGGAGTCACCACAAGGTACAACTACAGAGGGGTCACCACATGGAACAAATACAGAGGGGTCACCACAAGGTGCAAATACAGAGGAGTCACCACAAGGAGCAAATACAGAGGGGTCACCACAAGGAGCAAATACAGAGGGGTCACCACAAGGAGCAAATACAGAGGAGTCACCACAAGGGGCAAATACAGAGGGGTCACCACAAGGTACAACTACAGAGGGGTCACCACAAGGAACAAATACAGAGGGGTCACCACAAGGTGCAAATACAGAGGGGTCACCACAAGGAGCAAATACAGAGGGGTCACCATAAGGTGCAAATACAGAGGAGTCACCACAAGGAACAAATACAGAGGGGTCACCACAAGGAGCAAATACAGAGGGGTCACCACAAGGTACAACTACAGAGGGGTCACCACAAGGAACAAATACAGAGGGGTCACCACAAGGTGCAAATACAGAGGAGTCACCACAAGGAGCAAATACAGAGGAGTCACCACAAGGAGCAAATACAGAGGAGTCACCACAAGGGGCAAATACAGAAGGGTCACCACAAGGAGTAAATACAGAGAGGTCACCACAAGGTGCAAATACAGAGGCGTCACCACAAGGAGCAAATACAGAGGGGTCACCACAAGGAGCAAATACAGAGGGGTCACCACAAGGAGCAAATACAGAGGAGTCACCACAAGGAACAAATACAGAGAAGTCACCACAAGGAACAAATACAGAGGGGTCACCACAAGGAGCAAATACAGAGGGGTCACCACAAGGAGCAAATACAGAGGAGTCACCACAAGGAGCAAATACAGAGGGGTCACCACAAGGAGCAAATACAGAGGGGTCACCACAAGGAGCAAATACAGAGGGGTCACCACAAGGAGTAAATACAGAGGGGTCACCACAAGGAGCAAATACAGAGGGGTCACCACAAGGAGTAAATACAGAGGGGTCACCACAAGGAGCAAATACAGAGGGGTCACCACAAGGAGCAAATTCAGAGGGGTCACCACAAGGAGCAAATACAGAAGAGTCACCACAAGGAGCAAATACAGAGGGGTCACCACAAGGAGCAAATACAGAGGAGTCACCACAAGGAGCAAATACAGAGGGGTCACCACAAGGAGTAAATACAGAGGGGTCACCACAAGGAGCAAATACAGAGGGGTCACCACAAGGAGCAAATACAGAGGGGTCACCACAAGGAGCAAATACAGAGGAGTCACCACAAGGTGCAAATACAGAGGAATCACCACAAGGAGCAAATACAGAGGGGTCACCACAAGGAGCAAATACAGAGGAGTCACCACAAGGTGCAAATACAGAGGGGTCACCACAAGGAGCAAATACAGAGGGGTCACCACAAGGAGCAAATACAGAGGGGTCACCACAAGGGGCAAATACAGAGGGGTCACCACAAGGAGCAAATACAGAAGAGTCACCACAAGGAGCAAAATACAGAGGAGTCACCACAAGGAGCAAATACAGAGGAGTCACCACAAGGAGCAAATACAGAGGGGTCACCACAAGGGGCAAATACAGAGGGGTCACCACAAGGAGCAAATACAGAGGAGTCACCACAAGGTGCAAATACAGAGGAATCACCACAAGGAGCAAATACAGAGGGGTCACCACAAGGAGCAAATACAGAGGAGTCACCACAAGGTGCAAATACAGAGGGGTCACCACAAGGGGCAAATACAGAGGGGTCACCACAAGGGGCAAATACAGAGGGGTCACCACAAGGTGCAAATACAGAGGGGTCACCACAAGGGGCAAATACAGAGGGGTCACCACAAGGAGCAAATACAGAGGAGTCACCACAAGGTGCAAATACAGAGGGGTCACCACAAGGGGCAAATACAGAGGAGTCACCACAAGGTACAACTACAGAGGGGTCACCACAAGGAGCAAATACAGAGGAGTCACCACAAGGAGCAAATACAGAGGGGTCACCACAAGGGGCAAATACAGAGGAGTCACCACAAGGTGCAAATACAGAGGAGTCACCACAAGGAGCAAATACAGAGGAGTCACCACAAGGAGCAAATACAGAGGGGTCACCACAAGGGGCAAATACAGAGGGGTCACCACAAGGAGCAAATACAGAGGGGTCACCACAAGGTGCAAATACAGAGGGGTCACCACAAGGGGCAAATACAGAGGGGTCACCACAAGGGGCAAATACAGAGGGGTCACCACAAGGAGCAAATACAGAGGAGTCACCACAAGGAGCAAATACAGAGGAGTCACCACAAGGTACAACTACAGAGGGGTCACCACAAGGAACAAATACAGAGGGGTCACCACAAGGTGCAAATACAGAGGAGTCACCACAAGGAGCAAATACAGAGGAGTCACCACAAGGAGCAAATACAGAGGGGTCACCACAAGGAGCAAATACAGAGGGGTCACCACAAGGAGCAAATACAGAGGAGCACCACAAGGGGCAAAAACAGAGGGGTCACCACAAGGTACAACTACAGAGGGGTCACCACAAGGAACAAATACAGAGGGGTCACCACAAGGTGCAAATACAGAGGGGTCACCACAAGGAGCAAATACAGAGGGGTCACCATAAGGTGCAAATACAGAGGAGTCACCACAAGGAACAAATACAGAGGGGTCACCACAAGGTGCAAATACAGAGGGGTCACCACAAGGAGCAAATACAGAGGGGTCACCACAAGGTACAACTACAGAGGGGTCACCACAAGGAACAAATACAGAGGGGTCACCACAAGGTGCAAATACAGAGGAGTCACCACAAGGAGCAAATACAGAGGAGTCACCACAAGGAGCAAATACAGAGGAGTCACCACAAGGGGCAAATACAGAAGGGTCACCACAAGGAGTAAATACAGAGAGGTCACCACAAGGTGCAAATACAGAGGCGTCACCACAAGGAGCAAATACAGAGGGGTCACCACAAGGAGCAAATACAGAGGGGTCACCACAAGGAGCAAATACAGAGGAGTCACCACAAGGAACAAATACAGAGAAGTCACCACAAGGAACAAATACAGAGGGGTCACCACAAGGAGCAAATACAGAGGGGTCACCACAAGGAGCAAATACAGAGGAGTCACCACAAGGAGCAAATACAGAGGGGTCACCACAAGGAGCAAATACAGAGGGGTCACCACAAGGAGCAAATACAGAGGAGTCACCACAAGGAGCAAATTCAGAGGGGTCACCACAAGGAGCAAATACAGAGGGGTCACCACAAGGAGCAAATACAGAAGAGTCACCACAAGGAGCAAATACAGAGGGGTCACCACAAGGAGCAAATACAGAGGAGTCACCACAAGGAGCAAATACAGAGGGGTCACCACAAGGAGTAAATACAGAGGGGTCACCACAAGGAGCAAATACAGAGGGGTCACCACAAGGAGCAAATTCAGAGGGGTCACCACAAGGAGCAAATACAGAGGGGTCACCACAAGGAGCAAATACAGAAGAGTCACCACAAGGAGCAAATACAGAGGGGTCACCACAAGGAGCAAATACAGAGGAGTCACCACAAGGAGCAAATACAGAGGGGTCACCACAAGGAGTAAATACAGAGGGGTCACCACAAGGAGCAAATACAGAGGGGTCACCACAAGGAGCAAATACAGAGGGGTCACCACAAGGAGCAAATACAGAGGAGTCACCACAAGGTGCAAATACAGAGGAATCACCACAAGGAGCAAATACAGAGGGGTCACCACAAGGAGCAAATACAGAGGAGTCACCACAAGGTGCAAATACAGAGGGGTCACCACAAGGAGCAAATACAGAGGGGTCACCACAAGGAGCAAATACAGAGGGGTCACCACAAGGGGCAAATACAGAGGGGTCACCACAAGGAGCAAATACAGAGGGGTCACCACAAGGAGCAAAATACAGAGGAGTCACCACAAGGAGCAAATACAGAGGGGTCACCACAAGGAGCAAATACAGAGGGGTCACCACAAGGAGCAAATACAGAGGGGTCACCACAAGGACCAAATACAGAGGAGTCACCACAAGGAGCAAATACAGAGGAGTCACCACAAGGAGCAAATACAGAGGAGTCACCACAAGGAGCAAATACAGAGGGGTCACCACAAGGAGCAAATACAGAGGAGTCACCACAAGGAGCAAATACAGAGGAGTCACCACAAGGAGCAAATACAGAGGGGTCACCACAAGGTGCAAATACAGAGGGGTCACCACAAGGGGCAAATACAGAGGGGTCACCACAAGGGGCAAATACAGAGGGGTCACCACAAGGGGCAAATACAGAGGAGTCACCACAAGGAGCAAATACAGAGGAGTCACCACAAGGAGCAAATACAGAGGAGTCACCACAAGGTGCAAATACAGAGGGGTCACCACAAGGTGCAAATACAGAGGGGTCACCACAAGGAGCAAATACAGAGGGGTCACCATAAGGTGCAAATACAGAGGAGTCACCACAAGGAGTAAATACAGAGGAGTCACCACAAGGAGCAAATACAGAGGAGTCACCACAAGGAGCAAATACAGAGGAGTCACCACAAGGAGCAAATACAGGGTAGTCACCACAAGGAGCAAATACAGAGGGGTCACCACAAGGAGCAAATACAAATGGGTAAGCAGAAGGTGAAAACCACCAATCAGTCTTAAAATTAGAAAGGCCAGTACTTTGCCAAAAAAAATATAAAGAAGCCAACCGGATCTGGAAAATCAGCAGAGGACAGATGAGACTAAGATTAACCTGTACGAGAACGATGGAAGAAGAAAGCGTGCGCCAACTTTGCCAACTCCTAACTTCACTCAACACGATTGGTAGCTATCCCCGATAATATTCACTACTGATATTTCATGGATCTCTCAGTGCCACGCAGATTCAGTTTGAGTCACACAGCATGACTTCTAATCTCGCCCTAAATATTCAGTTTCCATTAGTATGTAAAGAAAAACCCCCGAGGTGGAAATGTGTAATGAATATTAGAGAGAAGCTAAATGTGCAACGTTAAAAAATAAATAGATGATATCACAGGAAAGAGACCAATTCCACATTAATTATATGCTGAAAATGCCCTTTCTTGCTTGACAGCATCTCAATATTGTTAAAAAAAAAGCAGATGTGGTCAAAAATAACTATTTCATGGACGACAATAGATAGATAGATAGATAGATAGATAGAGGGATAGATAGATAGATAGATAGATAGAGGGATAGATAGATAGATAGATAGATAGATAGATAGATAGATAGATAGAGGGATAGATAGATAGATAGAGGGATAGATAGATAGATAGATAGATAGATAGATAGAGGGATAGATAGATAGATAGATAGATAGAGGGATAGATAGATAGATAGATAGATAGATAGATAGATAGATAGATAGATAGATAGATAGATAGATAGATAGATAGATAGATAGATAGAGGGATAGATAGAGGGATAGATAGATAGAGGGATAGATAGATAGATAGATAGATAGAGGGATAGATAGATAGATAGATAGAGGGATAGATAGATAGATAGAGGGATAGATAGATAGAGGGATAGATAGATAGAGGGATAGATGTCAAGTTCAAGCTAAGTAAAACCCAATCTTTGCCTGCCAATAATTCAGACCTAACTTAAAGTGGACTGCCACTTTCTCCAAAATATTGAGTAATACAGTTTGTAAAAATCCATGAGCTCCCCTGATTCCACCACTTTTTTCCGTTTCGCTCTACGTCGCTTCATTGCGGAGATATTCACATTTGTTGCTTCTGTAGCGCAGTATGTGAAATCTCTGCTTGTAGTGCAACTGGGCGTTTCTTCAGAGTCTTCTCTGGGGGGCGTGTGCTTTCACCACGCCCTCCAAGACTCTGCCAATCACAGCTTGGCAGTGTCTGACACTACTAGATCAGCTGCCATGCTGTGATTGGCAGAGTCTTGGAGGGAGTGGTGAAAGCGCAAGCCCCCAGAGAAGACTCTGAAGAACCTAAAAGCAGAGATTTCACCTATGGTTCTCCAAAAGCAACAAATGTGAATATCTCTGCAGTGCAGGAACGTAGATCAAAATGGAAAAGAGTGAGAGAATCAGGAGAACTTTTTTGTCATTTTTAAAGGTGCTCTATATTACAAATTTATAGATGATGATCTTCAATATTACATCAGTGAGGACCAAAAGCTCAATAGTAGACACAGCAAACGGACAATGTCTCTTTACAGAAAAACAACCACTGCTGGAAAGATTGGAACTACAACATGTCCATTCAGATTAACTGGGGACCACATAATACTCTAGAGCCCTTCTACACTGACGAGCAAAAGGGTAACAATGTTTTGCACTTTTGAATTTCAGGCTCCATATCTCCCCATCCACTACAGCTCTGAGCATGAGATGACCTTCATTTCATAGACAATCATCTTGGCTATCTCATGCATAAATTTGACTTGCAGCAATTTATCATACGATTATTTATGCAGATTCTTGTAATGTCACTGCATTGTTACTGTTTTGCTCCTAAAAATCTAAATTTTTATTTTGTTTGTATTTTGTAAATCCACCTTTGGCTTTCAGCACTGCCTGAATCCTTCTGGGTTCTTCATCAGATTCAAGCATGTCTTCACCGAAATCTGATCCCAGGTCACGTCTACACATTCCCAGTGTTGGTGTATACTTGTCAGGTCTCTTCTACATGTTTCCAGTGTTGGTGTATACTGGTAGGGTCTCTTCTCCATGTTCCCCGTGTTTTGGTGTATACTGGTCAGGTCTCTTCTCCACGTTCCCAGTGTTGGTGTATACTGGTCAGGTCTCTTCTACATGTTCCCAGTGTTGGTGTATACTGGTCAGCTCTCTTCTACATGTTCCCAGTGTTGGTTTATCCTGGTCAGGTCTCTTCTCCACATTCCCAGTGTTGGTGTATACTGGTCAGGTCTCTTCTCCACGTTCCCAGTGTTGGTGTATACTGGTCAGGTCTCTTCTCCACGTTCCCAGTGTTGGTGTATCCTGGTCAGGTCTCTTCTCCACAATCCCAGTGTTGGTATATACTGGTCAGGTCTCTTCTCCACGTTCCCAGTGTTGGTGTATACTGGTCAGGTCTCTTCTCCACGTTCCCAGTGTTGGTGTATACTGGTCAGGTCTCTTCTACATGTTCCCAGTGTTGGTATATACTGGTCAGGTCTCTTCTCCACGTTCCCAGTGTTGGTGTATACTGGTCAGGTCTCTTCTCCATGTTCCCAGTGTTGGTGTATACTGGTCAGGTCTCTTCTACATGTTCCCAGTGTTGGTGTATACTGGTCAGGTCTCTTCTACATGTTCCCAGTGTTGGTGTATACTGGTCAGGTCTCTTCTCCACGTTCCCAGTGTTGGTGTGTACTGGTCAGGTCTCTTCTCCACGTTCCCAATGTTGGTGTATACTGGTCAGGTCTCTTCTACACGTTCCCAGTGTTGGTGTGTACTGGGCAGGTCTCTTCTCCACGTTCCCAGTGTTGGTGTATACTGGTCAGGTCTCTACTCCATGTTCCCAGTGTTGGTGTATACTGGTCAGGTCTCTTCTACACGTTCCCAGTGTTGGTGTATACTGGTCAGGTCTCTTCTACATGTTCCCAGTGTTGGTATATACTGGTCAGGTCTCTTCTCCACATTCCCAGTGTTGGTGTATACTGGTCAGGTCTCTTCTACACGTTCCCAGTGTTGGTGTGTACTGGTCAGGTCTCTTCTCCACGTTCCCAGTGTTGGTGTATACTGGTCAGGTCTCTTCTACACGTTCCCAGTGTTGGTATATACTGGTCAGGTCTCTTCTCCACGTTCCCAGTGTTGGTGTATACTGGTCAGGTCTCTTCTACACGTTCCCAGTGTTGGTGTGTACTGGTCAGGTCTCTTCTCCACGTTCCCAGTGTTGGTGTATACTGGTCAGGTCTCTTCTACACGTTCCCAGTGTTGGTGTGTACTGGTCAGGTCTCTTCTACACGTTCCCAGTGTTGGTATATACTGGTCAGGTCTCTTCTCCACGTTCCCAGTGTTGGTGTATACTGGTCAGGTCTCTTCTACACGTTCCCAGTGTTGGTGTATACTGGTCAGGTCTCTTCTACACGTTCCCAGTGTTGGTGTGTACTGGGCAGGTCTCGTCTCCACGTTCCCAGTGTTGGTGTATACTGGTCAGGTCTCTACTCCATGTTCCCAGTGTTGGTGTATACTGGTCAGGTCTCTTCTACACGTTCCCAGTGTTGGTGTATACTGGTCAGGTCTCTTCTCCACGTTCCCAGTGTTGGTGTATACTGGCCAGGTCTCTTCTCCATGTTCCCAGTGTTGGTGTATACTGGTCAGGTCTCTTCTCCACGTTCCCAGTGTTGGTGTATACTGGCCAGGTCTCTTCTCCATGTTCCCAGTGTTGGTGTATACTGGTCAGGTCTCTTCTCCACGTTCCCAGTGTTGGTGTATACTGGTCAAGTCTCTTCTCCACATTCCCAGTGTTGGTGTATACTGGTCAGGTCTCTTCTCCATGTTCCCAGTGTTGGTGTATACTGGTCAGGTCTCTTCTCCATGTTCCCAGTGTTGGTGTATACTGGCCAGGTCTCTTCTCCATGTTCCCAGTGTTGGTGTATACTGGTCAGGTCTCTTCTCCACGTTCCCAGTGTTGGTGTATACTGGTCAGGTCTCTTCTCCACATTCCCAGTGTTGGTGTATACTAGTCAGGTCTCTTCCCCACGTTCCCAGTGTTGGTGTATGCTGGTAAGGTCTCTTCTCCACGTTCCCAGTGTTGGTGTATACTGGTCAAGTCTCTTCTCCACATTCCCAGTGTTGGTGTATACTGGTCAGGTCTCTTCTCCACGTTCCCAGTGTTGGTGTGTACTGGTCAGGTCTCTTCTCCACGTTCCCAGTGTTGGTGTATACTGGTCAGGTCTCTTCTACACGTTCCCAGTGTTGGTGTGTACTGGGCAGGTCTCTTCTCCACGTTCCCAGTGTTGGTGTATACTGGTCAGGTCTCTTCTCCACGTTCCCAGTGTTGGTGTATACTGGTCAGGTCTCTTCTACACATTCCCAGTGTTGGTGTGTACTGGGCAGGTCTCTTCTCCACGTTCCCAGTGTTGGTGTATACTGGTCAGGTCTCTACTCCATGTTCCCAGTGTTGGTGTATACTGGTCAGGTCTCTTCTACACGTTCCCAGTGTTGGTGTATACTGGTCAGGTCTCTTCTCCACGTTCCCAGTGTTGATGTATACTGGTCAGGTCTCTTCTCCACGTTCCCAGTGTTGGTGTATACTGGTCAGGTCTCTTCTCCATGTTCCCAGTGTTGGTGTATACTGGTCAGGTCTCTTCTACATGTTCCCAGTGTTGGTGTATACTGGTCAGGTCTCTTCTACACGTTCCCAGTGTTGGTGTGTACTGGTCAGGTCTCTTCTACACGTTCCCAGTGTTGGTGTATACTGGTCAGGTCTCTTCTACACGTTCCCAGTGTTGGTGTATACTGGTCAGGTCTCTTCTACACGTTCCCAGTGTTGGTGTGTACTGGGCAGGTCTCGTCTCCACGTTCCCAGTGTTGGTGTATACTGGTCAGGTCTCTACTCCATGTTCCCAGTGTTGGTGTATACTGGTCAGGTCTCTTCTACACGTTCCCAGTGTTGGTGTATACTGGTCAGGTCTCTTCTACACGTTCCCAGTGTTGGTGTATACTGGTCAGGTCTCTTCTCCACGTTCCCAGTGTTGGTGTATACTGGCCAGGTCTCTTCTCCATGTTCCCAGTGTTGGTGTATACTGGTCAGGTTTCTTCTACACGTTCCCAGTGTTGGTGTGTACTGGGCAGGTCTCTTCTCCACGTTCCCAGTGTTGGTGTATACTGGTCAAGTCTCTTCTCCACATTCCCAGTGTTGGTGTATACTGGTCAGGTCTCTTCTCCACGTTCCCAGTGTTGGTGTATACTGGTCAGGTCTCTTCTCCACATTCCCAGTGTTGGTGTATACTGGTCAGGTCTCTTCCCCACGTTCCCAGTGTTGGTGTATGCTGGTAAGGTCTCTTCTCCACGTTCCCAGTGTTGGTGTATACTGGTCAGGTCTCTTCCCCACGTTCCCAGTGTTGGTGTATACTGGTCAGGTCTCTTCTACACGTTCCCAGTGTTGGTGTATACTGGTCAGGTCTCTTCTCCATGTTCCCAGTGTTGGTGTATACTGGTCAGGTCTCTTCTACACGTTCCCAGTGTTGGTGTATACTGGTCAGGTCTCTTCTACACGTTCCCAGTGTTGGTGTATACTGGTCAGGTCTCTTCTACATGTTCCCAGTGTTGGTATATACTGGTCAGGTCTCTTCTCCACGTTCCCAGTGTTGGTGTATACTGGTCATGTCTCTTCTCCACGTTCCCAGTGTTGGTGTATACTGGTCAGGTCTCTTCTCCACGTTCCCAGTGTTGGTGTATACTGGTCAGGTCTCTTCTCCACGTTCCCAGTGTTGGTGTATACTGGTCAGGTCTCTTCTCCATGTTCCCAGTGTTGGTGTATACTGGTCAGGTCTCTTCTCCACGTTCCCAGTGTTGGTGTATACTGGTCAGGTCTCTTCTCCATGTTCCCAGTGTTGGTATATACTGGTCAGGTCTCTTCTACATGTTCCCAGTGTTGGTGTATACTGGTCAGGTCTCTTCTACACGTTGTCAGTGTTGGTGTATACTGGTCAGGTCTCTTCTCCACGTTCCCAGTGTTGGTGTATACTGGTCATGTCTCTTCTCCACGTTCCCAGTGTTGGTGTATACTGGTCAGGTCTCTTCTCCACGTTCCCAGTGTTGGTGTATACTGGTCAGGTCTCTTCTCCACGTTCCCAGTGTTGGTGTATACTGGTCAGGTCTCTTCTCCATGTTCCCAGTGTTGGTGTATACTGGTCAGGTCTCTTCTCCACGTTCCCAGTGTTGGTGTATACTGGTCAGGTCTCTTCTCCATGTTCCCAGTGTTGGTATATACTGGTCAGGTCTCTTCTACATGTTCCCAGTGTTGGTATATACTGGTCAGGTCTCTTCTACACGTTCCCAGTGTTGGTGTATACTGGTCAGGTCTCTTCTACACGTTCCCAGTGTTGGTATATACTGGTCAGGTCTCTTCTACACGTTCCCAGTGTTGGTGTATACTGGTCAGGTCTCTTCTCCCCAGTCCCAGTGTTGGTGTATACTGGTCAGGTCTCTTCTCCACGTTCCCAGTGTTGGTGTGTACTGGGCAGGTCTCGTCTCCACGTTCCCAGTGTTGGTGTATACTGGTCAGGTCTCTACTCCATGTTCCCAGTGTTGGTGTATACTGGTCAGGTCTCTTCTACACGTTCCCAGTGTTGGTGTATACTGGTCAGGTCTCTTCTACACGTTCCCATTGTTGGTTTATACTTGTCATCTCACTTGGGGATGTATACAGTTTTTTTCTTCACCCACAAATGTTAAATTGGGTTGAGGTCTGGGGATTGTTGGGGACAATCCAGATCCTCTACTTCATTGTCATTGAACCATTTCTTCTCCAATCTCGCCATGTATTTCGGGTCATTCTCCTGCTGGAACTCTATGACGTCCTTTTCATACCCATAGTACTTGAGTGTATGAAGTAACTCATCTTGAAGGTTCCTCACATGTAGCTCAGTATTGAGCTTATCATCCATCCTGGTCAAGTATGCAACGCCTTCGGCTGTGAAACACCCCCATATCATCAGGCTTGCTCCACCCAACTTGACAGTTTCTTCAATTTCTCGAATCATTGGCCAATTTTTCCCTGTTTTTTTCCAGATCTATTTGCCCCATGACAGTCGTCTATTGACTTTCAACTCATGCTCCAAATCACCAGTTTCCAATCTTCTACTGTCCACTTTTCGTACTTGAGATGATGCTTGTTATGATGATATTGAAGTTGAAGCTTTTTCACCTTTTTTCGGGCCACCATTCCAGACTTGTGTAACGTGCGTCGCCCGGTGCTTCTTGGACGTCTGTGATCTCACTGTTATGAAGCATATGAGCCGCCTCCACTGCCGGGAGTCTCCAGAACTGATAGACCTTGTGATGAGCAACTTGTTGACTCCGATATTTTCCCTGGACGTCACCTCTTGGCTTCTGAATGGATGGACTTCATTTCATATTATTCCACCCGTCATGGCCTCACATGATGCAGTTTGGCAATTTTCTTGGCTGAGAGACCGCTATCGATGAGTTGGATGATGCCGTTTCTCTTTTCTTGGGAAACCTTCTTCATGGCGGCTCCTCGATTCCAACTAGTGACCTTTCACTTGGGAGTCAACCTAATAACACACTGAGCTATTAGGAAATGTAAAAACAGGTTGTCATTTTTAGTATTCAGGAAGAAAGCAAAACAGTAACAATGCTGAGACATGACAACAATCTGCATAACTAATCATATGCTAAATATTTGAAAGTCACACTTATGTATGAGATAGCCAAGATGATGGTCTATAAAACGAAGGTTGTCTCAAGCTCAAAGCTATAGTGGATGGTGAGATATGGAGCCTGAACTCAGAAGATCAAAACATTGTTACCCTTTTGCTCCTCAGGTTGAATGTTTATCTGTCGTCATGTAAAACTATAGAACTAATATCATCTTATAGTATTTCTATTGGAAAGCTCATCTGTATACCGAAATTGCAATGGTTTCCATTTTTACACATCTCAGGATATGTCATGACATAAAGCGGTGAAGTGATAACGTCCCAATAGCATTAACTATTAAGGGAAGTCGTTAACTAGTCTCTAGAGTTCATTGGATCCGGTATATTTGAGGTTTGGCTGCTCAGATATATCAGGGTCGATGGAGTCACAGACCTGTGGAGTCATCCGCACTCGCATGTCACCCCTCACTGGTTGGGACAAACTTAATGGGGCTTCAATGTCTTGTGTCTGTGGGCACCTGCTGAGAGTGCGCCATGGCCCATCGACCTCCATGTCTTAGTGTCATCATGCGGAGAGGAGAAGGAGACATATCCTCCAGCTGCCAGATTATATTCGACTCAAAGGAAAAAGCAGCTTCATATCCTATCAGTATCCTTCTTATTTACTGTCATCCAGTATGGGAAAATAAATGACTGACAATAACCAGGATCAGCCACTAATGAAATCCGGGTACAATATTATAATATTATAGCAGTTATATTCTTGTACATAGAGGACAGTATTATAGTAGTTATATTCTTGTACATAGGGGGCAGTATTATAGTAGTTATATTCCTGTACATAGGGGGCAGTATTATAGTAGTTATATTCCTGTACATAGGAGCAGTATTATAGTAGTTATATTCTTGTACATAGGGGGCAGTATTATAGTAGTTATATTCCTGTACATAGGAGGCAGTATTATAGTAGTTATATTCTTGTACATAGGGGCAGTATTACAGTAGTTATATTCTTGTACATAGGGGCAGTATTATAGTAGTTATATTCTTGTACATAGGGGCAGTATTATAGTAGTTATATTCTTGTACATAGGGGCAGTATTATAGTAGTTATATTCTTGTACATAGGGGCAGTATTATAGTAGTTATATTCCTGTACATAGGAGCAGTATTATAGTAGTTATATTCTTGTACATAGGGGGCAGTATTATAGTAGTTATATTCCTGTACATAGGAGGCAGTATTATAGTAGTTATATTCTTGTACATAGGGGCAGTATTATAGTAGTTATATTCTTGTACATAGGGGCAGTATTATAGTAGTTATATTCTTGTACATAGGGGCAGTATTATAGTAGTTATATTCTTGTACATAGGGGGCAGTATTATAGTAGTTATATTCTTGTACATAGGGAGCAGTATTATAGTAGTTATATTCTTGTACATATGGGGCAGTATTATAGTAGTTATATTCTTGTACATAGGGGCAGTATTATAGTAGTTATATTCTTGTACATAGGGGCAGTATTATAGTAGTTATATTCTTGTACATAGGAGCAGTATTATAGTAGTTATATTCTTGTACATAGGGGCAGTATTATAGTAGTTATATTCTTGTATATAGGAGCAGTATTATAGTAGTTATATTCTTGTACATAGGGGCAGTATTATAGTAGTTATATTCTTGTACATAGGAGCAGTATTATAGTAGTTATATTCTTGTACATAGGAGCAGTATTATAGTAGTTATATTCCTGTACATAGGAGCAGTATTATAGTAGTTATATTCTTGTACATAGGGGGCAGTATTATAGTAGTTATATTCCTGTACATAGGAGGCAGTATTATAGTAGTTATATTCTTGTACATAGGGGCAGTATTATAGTAGTTATATTCTTGTACATAGGGGCAGTATTATAGTAGTTATATTCTTGTACATAGGGGCAGTATTATAGTAGTTATATTCTTGTACATAGGGGGCAGTATTATAGTAGTTATATTCTTGTACATAGGGAGCAGTATTATAGTAGTTATATTCTTGTACATAGGGGCAGTATTATAGTAGTTATATTCTTGTACATAGGGGCAGTATTATAGTAGTTATATTCTTGTACATAGGAGCAGTATTATAGTAGTTATATTCTTGTACATAGGGGCAGTATTATAGTAGTTATATTCTTGTATATAGGAGCAGTATTATAGTAGTTATATTCTTGTACATAGGGGGCAGTATTATAGTAGTTATATTCTTGTACATAGGGAGCAGTATTATAGTAGTTATATTCTTGTACATAGGGGCAGTATTATAGTAGTTATATTCTTGTACATAGGGGCAGTATTATAGTAGTTATATTCTTGTACATAGGAGCAGTATTATAGTAGTTATATTCTTGTACATAGGGGCAGTATTATAGTAGTTATATTCTTGTATATAGGAGCAGTATTATAGTAGTTATATTCTTGTACATAGGGGGCAGTATTATAGTAGTTATATTCTTGTACATAGGGAGCAGTATTATAGTAGTTATATTCTTGTACATAGGGGGCAGTATTATAGTAGTTATATTCTTGTACATAGGGGCAGTATTATAGTAGTTATATTCTTGTACATAGAGGCAGTATTATAGTAGTTATATTCTTGTACATAGGGGCAGTATTATAGTAGTTATATTCTTGTATATAGGGGGCAGTATTATAGTAGTTATATTCTTGTACATAGGCGGCAGTATTATAGTAGTTATATTCTTGTACATAGGGGCAGTATTATAGTAGTTATATTCTTGTACATAGGGGCAGTATTATAGTAGTTACATTCTTGTATATAGTGGGCAGTATTATAGTAGTTATATTCTTGTATATAGGGGGCAGTATTATAGTAGTTATATTCTTGTACATAGGCGGCAGTATTATAGTAGTTATATTCTTGTACATAGGGGCAGTATTATAGTAGTTATATTCTTGTACATAGGGGCAGTATTATAGTAGTTACATTCTTGTATATAGTGGGCAGTATTATAGTAGTTATATTCTTGTACATAGAGGCAGTATTATAGTAGTTATATTCTTGTACATAGAGGCAGTATTATAGTAGTTATATTCTTGTATGTAGTGGGCAGTATTATAGTAGTTATATTCTTGTACATAGGGGCAGTATTATAGTAGTTATATTCTTGTACATAGGGGCAGTATTATAGTAGTTACATTCTTGTACATAGGAGCAGTATTATAGTAGATATATTCTTGTAAATAGGGGCAGTATTATAGTAGATATATTCTTGTACATAGGGGGCAGTATTATAGTAGTTATATTCTTGTACGTACATAGGGGCAGTATTATAGTAGTTATATTCTTGTACATAGGGGGCAGTATTATAGTAGTTATATTCTTGTACGTACATAGGGGCAGTATTATAGTAGTTATATTCTTGTACATAGGGGGCAGTATTATAGTAGTTATATACTTGTACATAGGGGCAGTATTATAGTAGTTATATACTTATAATACTGCCCCTATGTACAAGTATATAACTACTATAATACTGCCCCTATGTACAGTAGTTATATTCTTGTACATAGGGGGCAGTATTATAGTAGTTATATTCTTGTACATAGGTGCAGTATTATAGTAGTTCTATTCTTGTACATAGGGGGCAGTATTATAGTAGTTATATTCTTGTACATAGGGGCAGTATTATAGTAGTTCTATTCTTGTACATAGGGGGCAGTATTATAGTAGTTATATTCTTGTACATAGGAGCAGTATTCTAGTAATTATATTCTTGTACATAGGGGGCAGTATTATAGTAGTTATATTCTTGTACATAGGTGCAGTATTATAGTAGTTATATTCTTGTACATAGGGGGCAGTATTATAGTAGTTATATTCTTGTACATAGAGGCAGTATTATAGTAGTTATATTCTTGTACATAGAGGCAGTATTATAGTAGTTATATTCTTGTAAATAGGGGCAGTAGTATTATAGTAGTTATATTCTTGTATATAGGGGCAGTATTATAGTAGATATATTCTTGTACATAGGGGGCAGTATTATAGTAGTTATATTCTTGTACGTACAAAGGGGCAGTATTATAGTAGTTATATTCTTGTACATAGGGGGCAGTATTATAGTAGTTATATTCTTGTACGTACATAGGGGCAGTATTATAGTAGTTATATTCTTGTACATAGGGGGCAGTATTATAGTAGTTATCTTCTTGTACATAGGGGCAGTATTATAGTAGTTATATTCTTGTACATAGCGGGCAGTATTATAGTAGTTATATTGTTGTACGTACATAGGGGCAGTATTATAGTAGTTATATTCTTGTACATAGGGGGCAGTGTTATAGTAGTTATATTCTTGTACATAGGGGCAGTATTATAGTAGTTATATTCTTGTACATAGGGGGCAGTAGTATAGTAATTATAGTCTTGTACATAGGGGCAGTATTATAGTAATTATATTCTTGTACATAGGGGGCAGTATTATAGTAGTTATATTCTTGTACACAGGGGGCAGTATTACAGTAGTTATATTCTTGTACATAGGGGGCAGTAGTATAGTAGTTATAGTCTTGTACATAGGGGCAGTATTATAGTAGTTATATTCTTGTACATAGGAGCAGTATTATAGTAGTTATATTCTTGTACACAGGGGGCAGTATTATAGTAGTTATATCCTTTTACATAGGGGCAGTATTATAGTAGTTATATTCTTGTACATAGAGGCAGTATTATAGTAGTTATATTCTTGTACATAGGGGGCAGTATTATAGTAGTTATATTCTTGTATATAGGGGGCAGTATTATAGTAGTTATATTCTTGTACATAGGGAGCAGTATTATAGTAGTTATATTCTTGTACATAGAGGGCAGTATTATAGTAGTTATATCCTTTTACATAGGGGCAGTATTATAGTAGTTATATTCTTGTACATAGAGGCAGTATTATAGTAGTTATATTCTTGTACATAGGGGGCAGTATTAGAGTAGTTATATTCTTGTATATAGGGGGCAGTATTATAGTAGTTATATTCTTGTACATAGGGAGCAGTATTATAGTAGTTATATTCTTGTACATAGAGGGCAGTATTATAGTAGTTATATTCTTGTACATAGGGAGCAGTATTATAGTAGGTATATTCTTGTACATAGGGGGCAGTATTATAGTAGTTATATTCTTGTACATAGGGGGCAGTATTATAGTAGTTATATTCTTCTACATAGGGGGCAGTATTATAGTAGTTATATTCTTGTACATAGGGGGCAGTATTATAGTAGTTATATTCTTGTACATAGGGGGCAGTATTATAGTAGTTATATTCTTGTAGATAGGGGGCAGTATTATAGTAGTTATATTCTTGTACATAGGGGGCAGTATTATAGTAGTTATATTCTTGTACATAGGGGGCAGTATTATAGTAGTTATATTCTTGTACATAGGGGCAGTATTATAGTAGTTATATTCTTGTACATAGGGGGCAGTATTATAGTAGTTATATTCTTGTACATAGGGAGCAGTATTATAGTAGTTATATCCTTGTACATAGGGGCAGTATTATATTAGTTATATTCTTGTATATAGGGGGCAGTATTATAGTAGTTATATTCTTGTACATAGGGAGCAGTATTATAGTAGTTATATTCTTGTATATAGGGGCAGTATTATAGTAGTTATATTCTTGTACATAGGGGCAGTATTATAGTAGTTATATTTTTGTACATAGGGGCAGTATTATAGTAGTTATATTCTTGTACATAGGGGCAGTATTATAGTAGTTATATTGTTGTACATAGGAGCAGTATTATAGTAGTTATATTCTTGTACATAGGGGCAGTATTATAGTAGTTATATTCTTCTTGTACATAGGAGCAGTATTATAGTAGTTATATTCTTGTACATAGGAGCAGTATTATAGTAGTTATATTCTTGTACATAGGAGCAGTATTATAGTAGTTATATTCTTGTACATAGGGGCAGTATTATAGTAGTTATATTCTTGTACATAGGGGCAGTATTATAGTAGTTATATTCTTGTACATAGGGGCAGTATTATAGTAGTTATATTCTTGTATATAGGAGCAGTATTATAGTAGTTGTATTCTTGTACATAGGGGGCAGTATTATAGTAGTTATATCCTTGTACATAGGAGCGGTTCTAGTTAATCTACCTTGGCAATATTTATAAAGATGTCAAGTAAATGTGGCCGTAGCTGATAATCAGTGAAAAATTTAATAAATTAAACTCACAAACAACATAAAATATGACAATGTATTTATAAACTCGGATGGAGAAAGAATTTGAAAACTAATATAACAATGTTTTTTTTTTCTAAATGTAAGAAAAATGCAAATTGTGTGCAATTACTTTCTGCGGGATTATTAAAAGCTAAATAGAGTATTAGGATTAATAATGGAAGAGACGGTTATTTAAATTATATAACCCCGGCTCAGGATGATAGTACGTCCCAGTGTGACGGAAAGCAGAAAATGAGTTCCATCCCTGAAAAATAAAATGAATAGTTTTGAAAAGCCAAACATCACGTCAAATGTGAAATGTCGGGTCTACAAGTTGTCAGACACCAATAAAGTAAATACAAGGAACATGTAGGTCCACACGCAGGGAAATAACCATACGTTTTCAGCAATGTCATCTTTTCATGAATCTAACGGACTTTATGTGAATCATATTTATATGTCTCTTTCCCGGTCTTTCCCCATCTGTCTCTTTGTCTGTCTTCTTGTCTGTGTCTCTTTGTCTGTCTGTCTCTTTGTGTCTGTCTCTTTGTGTCTGTCTCTTTCCCTGCCTGTCTCTGTCTCTTTCCTTGTCTGTCTCTGTCTCTTTCCCTGCCTGTCTCTGTCTCTTTCCCTGCCTGTCTCTTTCCCTGCCTGTCTCTTTCCCTGCCTGTCTCTTTCCCCGCCTGTCTCTTTCCCCGCCTGTCTCTTTCCCCGCCTGTCTCTTTCCCTGCCTGTCTCTGTCTCTTTCCTTGTCTGTCTGTCTCTTTCCCTGTCTGTCTCTTGCCCTGTCTGTCTCTTTCCCTGTCTCTCTTTTTCCCTGTCTGTCTCTTTCCCTGTCTGTCTCTTTCCCTGTCTGTCTCTTTCCCTGTCTGTCTCTTTCCCTGTCTGTCTCTTTCCCTGTCTGTCTCTTTCCCTGCCTGTCTCTTTCCCTGCCTGTCTCTTTCCCTGCCTGTCTCTTTCCCTGCCTGTCTCTGTCTCTTTCCTTGTCTGTCTGTCTCTTTCCCTGCCTGTTTGTGTCTCTTTTCTTGTTTGTATCTGTCTTTTTCCCTGTCTGTCTCTTTCCCTGTCTGTCTCTTTCCCTGGCTGAACTGTGACATGCCAACATTCTTCTGAAGTGCTGGCTGCATTGTGCCTCCCAGCTCCATTGACTTTAATTTAGGCAGGTTTTTGGGTTTATAACTTTAAAGCGCGGGGTTAAATTTTCCCATCAAAACATAGACTATGACATTCCCTGACTAAAATGGGGTGTCTATGCAAAATTTTGTGATTTTACATGCGGATTCCTTTAGCGGACGTATATATATACACACACACACACACACACACACACACACACAGTACATACGCTCAGCTTTATATAATAGATTAGGGTTGCGATTTCCTCCAGCCTGTGGCTCGCTGCAGTGGCTGACTTAACAGGAAGTGACATCAGCAGGAATGTGTGGTGAGGTCACTAACAGCCAGACTTCCTGTATCTCCCAAGTTTCCTATAATAAATCTAATGAAAAGAATAGTATATATGTGCATTAATGGAGTAGAAGAACCTATGGGGTCCTTAGGCATCAGGGCCAGATGTACAGTAATTGCCACCTTTGAATTATACTTGCCAACATTTGATTATAAGAATTTAGAAAGTGGGTAGTTTTGTGTTGCGTAAAGTACCAAGGTGAGTTCAGGGAAAGCGAGGGCCTAGGCACATGAAGACGACGAGGGAATGACCCGTATAGGAATGTTAGGGAACTTAGGGTACAGACTCAGATGAGTTGCAGGGAGAGCGGACACTTCCCATATAAAATGCCCTTAGAGGTAGTCGAGTCCCTACACAGTTTGATGCCATATGGGGTCTACCTGTACTGAGAAAGGTGTTTTATACTAAACATATTATATGGTGTGGATTGATATGTGTGTGTTAACATGTAAATGTTGTGTGTGGAGTGTAGTCTCTCAATGTAGCAGAGACGGGGCCGTTTACCAGCGGGAGCCACCTACTGGGCGAGCTGGAGCAGCAGTAGATTAGATATCAGATAGGACAGGGTTAAGTCAAGGCAGAGGAGGAGTGACAGATGGCAAGTGGGTTGGCTAGTAATGCAGGCCTTGTGGGTTGCCAGATCTGGATAGGGTTAGAGTAAGAGAAGACGTGGCCACGGTGTCAGTGTCGCGGGCGGAGGAGGGGACGCCGCGCTCTCCCTCTGCTCGGGTCCGGCTGCCGCGGCTGCTGCGGCCTGCTGCTGCTCGGTGGCTCGAGCGATGGGCCGGATCCCGGGGACTCGAGCAGCGCTCCTCGCCCGTGAGTGAAAGGGGATTGGGTTTTGGCATAGTTTATTGTCCGTGACGCCACCCACGGCTGTGGTGATTAAGTGGACACCACCGCTGCTCTTTCTGGGGAGCCCGGGAGTGATGGTACGGAGCAGCCAGTTGTTGATTTGCCCCTCCGTGGGTAGGGGTTGTGGTGCTCCCGGGGCCCGGTGATGGGATTGGATTGTGGACAGGCGGGTATGGGGCCTGTGTAGGTGCAGGGGCGCAGGGGCAGCGCTGTGCCGCACGGCACGGAGGTACTCACTCAGCCAGTAAACACGACACAGTTCTCGGTAAACAAATGGCTGGTTGGACGGGTCCCTCGGACGATTCACGGTGCTGATGTTCCCTGCAGTTAGCGGTGACGGTCTCTTCCCTGCACCTATGAAAGTCTCTTTGGTAGCGATGGATCCCCACCGGTTACCCACCCCTCGGCTTCAAGCTGGGCCGAAGGAGCCCTACTGTCAGGTTTCCAGGTTTTCCAGTTCTCTTTTGATTGCCCTTGCCCTCGGTTAACATGGAGGTTACCGTTCTGTTGCCCTACGCTATCGAAATCCTCAGAACATAGAATAAGTATTACATTATACTCAGGCCATTAGAGGATTTCGCTGGGGCAATGACTGAGACACGAGTAGATCAGCTGTTCTCCATGATTAACTCCCTGCAGCAGGAGATGGAGGTGGTGCAGACTAAGCTTAGAGATGTGGAGGCGCAGCTGGGCCATGATCACCAGGTACTGGGTCCGGCTATACAGGATTTGCGAGTCAGAGTGGAGGCTCAGGAAGCCGTCCCCACTACGTCCGTATCAGCTGCCGGTATGCCTAGGTTACCCCCATTCCGTTTCAATGGTGATCGTAGTCAGTTCCGTGGATTTGTTAACCAATGTATACTGTTTTTCGATGTACATGCTGATTATTACCGTTCTGACCGGTCAAAGGTGTTATGTATCATCATGTTATTAACCTCACGAGCACTGGCTTGGGCTAATCCTATGATAGAGAACCGGGACATCCGTTTAAATCACCTAGATGACTTTCTGAACGCAATGGCACAAATGTTTGATGATCCGAATCGCCGTGCTACCGCTGAATCGGCTCTCCTTTCCTTACGTCAGGGAAAGCGTTCTGTCGTTGAATACGCCACTGAGTTCCAGAGGTTAGTGGTAGACACCGACTGGGGAAACAATGCATTATTGTCCGTTTTCAGAAAAGGTTTGTCCGGTACCATCAAGGACGAGTTAGCCCGTTCCGAATCCCCAGGGGATTTTGACCTGTTTCTCCAGCACTGTGTGCGCATAGATACCCGTTTGATGGAACGTAGACAGGAAAAATGGGCAGCTATAAACCGTGTAAATAATAATACGTTTCCTTCCAGAGAACCCGCTCTCAGGACGCCACGGGAGGCCGAGGACGTTCCTATGCAAGTGGACTCTCTGCAAAGACGAGAGACCAACGAACGTCGTGAACACCGGCTCCGTGAGCGTTTGTGTTTCTACTGCGGTCAATCGGACCATTTCTTAATCGACTGCCCGAAACGTCCGAATCGCCCAAATAAGGTATTGGCAGCCATGGCAGAGTGTGACAACACGGACGCAGAGTCTGATATCTCTGAGGCAAGTGGACTCCGTGCCTGGAACCCCGTCTCAGACCGTGTTATCGGATGCCAATTTCGTTGGAGTGATCCAGGATCAAGACTTATGGAAGGACATCAAGCTGGCCTATGATGGTGATGTATTTCTTGCTGCCCCCCCGAATGATGTAACTCTTGTTCTTCGGAATGGTGTGTGGTTGAGAGGACGACGCATTTATGTCCCGGAGGCCGTAAGACTTCGGGTTCTCACGTTGGTTCATGACTCCGTGTTGGCTGGTCATAGGGGGGTACAGAAGACGCAGGAATTTCTAAGCCGTTTTTTCTGGTGGCCTACCTGTTTGAAGGATGTGAAGGACTATGTCCACTCCTGCGTGGTTTGTGCCCGGTGCAAGGTCCCTCGTGTGGCTCCTACGGGACTCCTCCAACCGTTACCCGTGCCATCTCGCCCTTGGGGGTCTATCTCCATTGATTTTATTGTAGAGTTGCCAGTCTCTGGCGGGCACAATACCATCTTAGTGGTGGTAGATCGATTAACTAAAGCTGCTCACTTCATTCCGTGTACCGGTCTTCCCTCAGCCGCAGAGACAGTGGATTTAGTGATCCAGAACGTATTCCGTTTGCATGGGGTACCAGATGAGATCATCTCTGACCGGGGCGTGCAGTTTACGTCTAGGTTCTGGAAAGGCTTTTGTACGGCACTCCAGATTGATGTCTGTTTGTCTTCTGCATACCATCCTCAGACTAATGGGCAAACCGAACGGACGAATCAAACCCTGGAACAATACCTTCGATGTTACGTCAGCCATCTCCAAGACGATTGGTTGAAGATGCTTCCGTTGGCGGAGTTCTCCTATAACAACACTCAGAGCAGCTCCACTAAGGTAACTCCCTTTTTTGCCAACTTGGGTTACCATCCGAATGTGTTGCCTAGGTCCCCGGTTGCGGTTTCAGTACCGGCGGTGGAGGACAGAGTTTCAGAGCTTCGACAAAATCTGGAGGTTCTGAAGGACACGGTGGCTACGGCCCAGGAGCGTTACAAGAGGTCAGCGGACGCTCACCGGAAACCGGCACCCATGTATAAGGTTGGGGACTCTGTATGGTTATCCACCAAAAACCTTAGATTGGGTGTTCCTTCGCAGAAGCTGGGACAGAAATTCATCGGTCCATTTAAGATCACCGGGATCGTGAGCCCTGTGGCCTGTCGGCTACGGTTACCGCACCATCTAAAGGTACACCCGGTTTTTCATGTGTCTCTCCTCAAACCCGTTTCCCCTAATATGTTTCATGGTCGTGTCGTGCCTCCTCCTCCGCCTGTGATGGTCGACGGCGAGGAGCAGTTCGTCGTCGAGGACATTATTGACTCCCGGATCCATCGTCGTCGGCTTCAGTATCTGGTACGTTGGCAGGGGTACGCCCCCGAGGACGATTCCTGGGAACCGGTGGGTAACATTCGGGCACCCCGGAAGATCGCTCAGTTCCATCGACGGTACCCGGACAAACCTGGCCCTGATCCGTCCTGAGGCCGTCTCTGGGGGGGGGAGTAATGTCAGGTTTCCAGGTTTTCCAGTTCTCTTTTGATTGCCCTTGCCCTCGGTTAACATGGAGGTTACCGTTCTGTTGCCCTACGCTATCGAAATCCTCAGAACATAGAATAAGTATTACACCTACTTTGCCCGCAGGCGCTGGCCCTGGGAAACTGGTGCCTTGGCGGTGGCGGTGTCTCCCCTTAACGGTCGGACTGTTGCCTTCAATCGGGACTTGGTTGTTAGGAGACAGACGTCCCCTTCACTGACGGATTTGGCAAATTATGGCGACTCCTAGCCTTGCCGGGATCCGAAAGGCCCCTGCCCTGGTGCTGACTGTTCTTCGTATACTGCTCCGGTACCGCCGGGTCACCACCCGTCCGCGGTCCTTCCAGCAACCTCCGAGCAGTCCCCCTGCAGACTATCACCGCCGTCTGCTGACCTTGCTGTCACAGTCCGGGGCACACACCCGGACCAACTTCAGGCTTTACTACTCTCACTTTTTCTGTCACTTCAGCTTTTCTCCTTAGCTCCACTACTACTTCACCTCCTTCTACGTTTCACTCCTAAACTAGACTTCGCTCCTCACTCAAGCTCTGCCTGAGCTAAACTGCCTGGTTCTCCCGCCTCCAGGGCTGTGAACTCCTCGGTGGGCGGAGCCAACCACCTGGCCCACCCCCTGGTGTGGACATCAGCCCCTGGAGGAAGGCAACAAGGATTTTGGGTTAGCCTTGGTGTACCTGCAGGGAATGTGGGGTGCATGTGGTGTTGTGACCTGTGACCCCTGGCTTGCCCAGGGCGTCACATCAGGGCAACTCAGGGAACCCTAAAGTAACCTTGAGAGGTCCGGAGCCTACGGATCACCCCAGCAGGCTTAGAAAGTCAATCCACTACAGAACTATCAGGGCCCATAAGCCAGCGAAGGTGTGAGGACAGGGATATATCAAGGTAGAGGAGGACTGACAAGTGTTAAGTGGGTTAGCTCGTAGTGAAAGCCTCGTGGGTTGCCAGATCTGTATAGGTGTAGAGTAAGAAAAGGTGTGGGCCATGGTGTCAGAGCCAGTCAGGGAACCCTGATGTAACCTTGAGCGGTCCGGAGCCTACGGTTCACCCGGGCGGGCTTAGAGAGTCAAGCCACTAGAGACCCGCCAGGGCCCATAAGCCGGTGAAGCTGTGAGGACAGGGATAAGTCGAGGTAGAGGAGGAGTGACAGATGACAAGTGGGTTGGCTAGTAATGCGGGCCTCATGGGTTGCCAGATCTGGATAGGGTTAGAAAGGTAAGAAAAGGTGTGGCCCATAGTGTCAGGGCAAGTCAGGGAACCATGAGATAACCTTGAGAGGTCTGGAGCCTTCAGCTCACCCTGGTGGGCTTAGAGCAGGGATTCTCAATTCCAGTCCTCAGGACCCACCAACAGATCATGTTTTCAGGTTTCCCCTCAATATTACACAGGGAATAATTCCATCACCTGGGCAACATTAACGAAATTCTGAATACCTTATTGAGGAAAACCTGAAAACATGATCTGTTCGTGGGTCTTGAGGACTGGAGTTGAGAAACACTGGCTTAGAGAGTCAAGCCACTTGAGACCCGCCAGAGCCCATAAACCAGCGAAGGTGTAAGGACAGGGATAACTCAAGGTAGAGGAGGAATGACAGATGGCAAGTGGGTTGGCTAATAATGCGGGCTTCATAGGTTGCCAGATCTGGATAGGGTTAGAGTAAGAGAAGGTGTAGCCATGGTGTCAAGGCTAGTCAGGGAACCATGAGAGGTCTGGAGCTTCCAGTTCACCCTAGTGGGCTTAGAGAGTTAAACCATTAGAGACCTAACAGGACCCAGAAGCCGAAGAAGGTGTAAACTAGAGGGTTGAACAAAGACACAGACCCGGCAGTTTGAGGACGAGTTCCAAGAAGAGCGGGGGAGAAGGAGTCACAGACCCAGCAGCTTGAGGACATGTTCCAAGATAGTGGAAGACAGGTTAAGAAAGAGTACCCCATAAACAGTAGAATCAAAACCGTGATGAGAAGCGAGGCAATATCTGTCACTAGGGTGTGAAGAATAAACTGAACACGTTTGGTTGCCAAGTGAACTCTGGTGTTGCATGGGTTACGATTTCGTCTACAACGAGGACCGGCAGCGGGGTGATGGACACTGGCTTGAAGAAACCAGTAAGTGTCATGCACCCCATCCAAAGTCACACCCGAACGCGGACTCTCCTTGGTGAAGGAGCGCGGTGCCCATATGGCCCAACGTCCCGCCCTTCCTTCAGTTACACCCCCTTTATGCCCAAAACTTACCCATTTTCCCCTTCCTTCATACTTTTATGAAAATACAAGAAACTTTCTGGAATCACTTACGTTACAGGAGTCTATGAGGTTTGCCGACTCCTCTGAAAGTCCAGGAGGTTTCTTCTCTGTTTTGGGACTATTTTGGGAGGGTTGGCGATTTGTACCTTTAGCTCGTACAGACTTTACTATGGAGGTCTATGTTCATTTGCATTTTTACTAAAAAGTTGTCATATCGGCATCTTGCACATCTCACCCCCATCTTGGCACGTAGCCTAATTCGTACATTTTTTAAGAAAAATTTCTTAAAACATAATAGAAGTCAGCAAATTCGAAACGGTGGAATAAACTGCGGAGAAGTAGATTAACCGAGGATGTCAGGAGAGGATGCGAAATGATCTCAGGTACCGCTAAAGACGAGGTTAGAAATATAATGTCTTTAGTGGGCGCCAGGGGGTAAAATCCTATAAACATTTATAGATCTTTTTACTCTCAGAAATTGAAGTACTAAAGACGGAACAATTAAAAATCTCATTCTCGTTACATCTCATCCTTAATAAATGTATTTAGGAAAGAAAAATCCACGATATCGTAACCCGGCGCTGCTTAACCGGAGAAGATCCTTAGAAAAAGGGCAATGAATTTTGAATGGATTGTGAAATTTTCAGGCCTCTTTTATTGGAGCCCTCTGATAGAGTTTATTCTGAAAGATGGATGAATACGAACCACAAGTCTTCTATAGGAAATACGGAAGAGCGAGTACTACCATGTTCGGGGTCTCAGTACTCGTAACAAGCAGTTATTGGTCAGATAGGTGTGACTCAAGTATCAGGTATAATGGAAGTCAATAGGAAACTCAAGCATTTTTTGGAAACTCTTGTGGAAAAATGCTCAAGTCCCCCATTAACTTCCATTATACTCGAAACTTGAGTTGTACCCATCCGAGCATCCGACTGCTCATTACAAGTACCAACTGTACTGCCCCGTGGCGCGGCCGGCTGCCGAGCCGCTCGGGTCCGTGCTCATCGGTGGGTGGCTCGAGCTCCTCCCGGACCCGGGGGTCACGTCGCTCTGAAAGGGAGTTGGCGCTACATGTAGGGATTTCGGTGGGGAAGGTTCACGGCCGAGGCCTTGGAGTTTAAAGGTGTAAGTTCGTGACGCCACCCACAGGTTGTGGTGAACGTGGACACCACCTCTGCCTTTAACTAGGCTCCCGGGGACGGTGTTATGTAGCCTGGTGTTGACCCCTCCGTGGGCAGGGGGTGATGGTCCCGGGGCCCGATGGTTGCGAGGTGCGGGCTAGATGGCGTGGTGCAGTGCACTGTTGTACTCACTATGACAGATACACTGGAGTCTCTGGTAAACCAAAAAGGATGGTGGTCGGTGCCCGCAGCCGGCTGCGCTTTGCCCCTTTCTCAGGTTGGTGGCTCCCGCCTTTCTCCTGCACCTCTGTGGTAGAACTTGACTGCCTATGCTTCAGCAACGGTAGTCCGCTCCCCGGCTTGTGTGTGTGTCGGGGAACCTGTTTGCCCGCAGGCGCTGGCCCGTGGGATCTCTCTGCTGTTGCCGTCTTTTGGGTCTTGGGACGGGAAAGGACCCAAGGTCCAGACCTCAATCAGTGAATTCGACGTGGTCCAGTGGCTTCTGGACCTCGTTCTGGGTCTGAGTACCCCTCCTGGTGCTCCGGTTTCCAGTTGGCTCCCCAGTTCGGTACCAGTGGGCCACTACCCTGTCCCGGTCCCTTACGGTTCCACCAGCCGTCTTCCCGGCTCCTGCAGGCGGCAACCACCATCTACCTCCTTTCCACGGTACCAGGGCCACGACCCCGGCACCGGTCAGTGTTGTTGCTGCAGACCTGACGCCACAGGCCTGCTGCACTTGAACTCCACTCCACTGACTACTCCACTTAAACTGACTGAACAGACTGACTTCCACTCCCTGACTGCATGTTTGTTTCCTGTCTCAGGCCCTCTGGACTCCTCGGTGGGCGTGGCCAACTGTCTGGGTCCGCCCCCTGGTGTGACCATTTAACGCAGAGAGGTGACAAGGGTTTGAGGTTGGCTGCTGTCACCTTATTAGGGGCTGGTGTTTGTGCAGGGGGTCTACCTGTGACTACCTGGCTAGTCTAGGGCATCACACAACCACCCGAGCATGGTAGTGCTAGTTATGAGTATCAACCACCTGAGTATGGTAGCACGCACTTATCTCTTGTTACTAGTATCGAGCACCCGAGCATGGTAGTGCCCGCTCATCACTAGTTACAAGTACTGAGCACCCGAGCATGGTAGTGCCAGCTCATCACTAGTTACCAGTATTGAGCACCTGAGCATGGTAGTGCCCGCTCATCACTAGTTACGAGTACTGAGCACCCGAGCATGGTAGTGCCCGCTCATCACTAGTTACGAGTACAGAGTACCCAAGCATGGTAGTGCCCGCTCATCACTAGTTATGAGTACAGAGCCCCTGAGCATGGTAGTGCTCACTCATCACTAGTTATGAGTACAGAGTACCCAAGCATGGTAGTGCTCACTCATCACTAGTTATGAGTACAGAGTACCCGAGCATGGTAGTGCTCACTCATCACTAGTTACGAGTACCAAGTGTCAGATCTCCTAGTTAACCCTGAAGCCTCCAGGACATTAGTTCACGTCAAATATTTTCTTATTACAAAATTGCCTATCACGGGACAGGAGTGTAATGCAGTTCTGTCACACAACATATTCCTCCATCTCCCAAATAAAAAAAAAAAAAGTAGAGTGTTGGCAAATATAAGTACGATACAAAGCCCTCATAATCAAAGTATTGTTATGCCAGAGCGTACTGATGCAAAACAGGGGTGACAACAAGGATGGTATAGAAGCAAGGCCCTAGTGATAGGGAGAGGGAAGAGAAGACACCTTCTGCAACTCACCCGAGTCTGTACCCTAAGGTCTCTATTTGAGTCTTTCCCCCCCGTCGATATTACATGCCTAAGCCCTCGCTAGGCCCTGAACTCACACTGGCTATTTAGAAAGCTACCGGCCGGTACTGTAAAGAAGAAGAAAAAAATTAAATAAATAAATAACGCTTTCCGTTTACTATGTCTTACTTTCGGGGTACGTCTTACATTAGCCGACACCCCCAAAACCCCCACTACGTCTTACTATCGGGGGTGTCCTACTATCGGGGAAACACGGTAGCAGGAACACAATCACTACAATCATACAACACTAGCTAAGTGAGACAAACACAGGGAAAAATAGACAAAGAGGAAAAACACTAATTTTCTTCAATGCAGCAAAACACCACAGCTGCAATAGTCACGACTCTTCAGCTTCTTTCAGAGACAGGCTCCTTCCCAAGTGGACAGCTTAAGAATGAAATTCTATAGCCTGCATCAGATGATAAGACATGTGACTTTTTATAGCAAAGGGGAGTGGTCACAAAAGAGCTGCACCTGGGATTAAGGCTCCAAAGTACACCCAGATAGGAAAGATTCCTTAACCCCTACAGCACTAAAAGAAACTAGATTTCATTCAAATACAAGTAGTGGATCTACGAGCAATAAGGCGTTGTGACCTTCTGGTCCCAGAATCGCCAGAGGTCTCCCCAGAGCGGGACATGCCCATGAGAGTTAACGTAAGAACTCATCTGAGTGGCCTATTTACAAGGCCAAATATTACCAGACTTGAATCTGTCATGTAAGTTTCAGAGAAGAAGTTTTGAAAGGAAGGTTAAGCAAATATCATCGGAGTTAATGAAGTAGAGAACGTTCTTAAGGAGGTTTGTTATTACTATTAATTGCCAAATATGCTCAAAGTATGACCATGAGGGTCAGATCAATGTGACCCTTCCTACTCAGAGGTGCCTGGTCCACCGACTTTGTGAAGAAGTCATCTCTGTATTCACATCCAATTGGATCAGGAATTATAGGAACAGGTAAAGGAGGCCAGGTGATATGTCATCTAGTGCAGTCATTTCTCTAATCCATTGGTCTGGATGTGTAGCACCCACAGGGCAGGGGTTCAATACTCGTCGCCGGGCCGGAGATGTCGGGTCTGGGGATGTCAAGGGGTGGCCCTTGTGCCCACCATTGTGGCCCCGAGGTGTACAATAAAAGGAGGGGGTGGTGGTGAAGGAGGTTTGATTTCGTGACGCCACCTGCGGTATGCAACCAGGGAATATGCCGCCGCTGCTGTCACTGTCCTCTGAGGCGGATGGTAGTAGCAGCCGAGATGTTTCTGCTCCCATATGTTGGAGCGGGCTCCGGGGAGGATGAGGAGGGGAGTAGTAATGGCGGCCACCAAAGTGCGGGGCGGCGGCGCCGGCAAGAACAGGCAGACACAGTCTCTGCGGGTTCCAGGTGTTTTACTCACAGTTCTTTAGGGACTGGCCTCCGCTGTGATAGGCCCAGCCGATCCCGAGCAATTCGAGGTCACCGCCGGTGCTCCCACTGAGTCCTTTCTGGTCGGGGTCCCTCCAATCCCGGTGTGTGGAATGTGGAACGGGCTGCGGGTGTTTTCTGCACTCTCCGCAGACCCTGGAATCCTGTGTAGCTTTAGAGATCCCGGGCTGAGCTGGATGCTCCAAGCCACGGGTCCTTTGACGCTCCCAGAAGTGTGAGGTAAAAGATTGGACCTAGGTCCCAAGTGTGCGTCTCACCTCAAGCTGTGCCCGGGGCTAACTGACTATGTATGAAGATGCTCCTTCCCTGTTCCCCAAGTGGTGCCGCCCCCCCAGGTAGTTGTCCTAGTGACCAGGAAGTCCCATGCTTCGCGATGGCCACCCCCCAGCCTACCCTATCATACTTGAAGTGTTGACTGACAGCCCCAAACCTACCCAAAAAATAAGGACAGCTGTCACGGCATGACTTGGGAAAGTCAGGCGTATGGAGCAACACAAGATAAATCAAGGGGTACACTGGGGCACTATAACAAATGGTGGGCCCTAGCGCTAGTGAGGGGTTTGGGACACCTCCTGATTTCACCTCCTGCACTCCTAGCCAGTCACTATACAGGCTCTGCACCTGTCGCTGAACAGAATACCTGAGACCCTGGCAGACTTTGTAATAGCCCTGGCTAGTGAGCTGGCAGGTGAGGGATGCTAGTCCCACCACTGCACTAATAAAACACCAAGGGAAAGAAAGACAGACAGGGGGAAACACAACTATCACCTTTATTGTGCCTGATTTGGTTGGGACCACCCTCTCCTCGCCGTTTCTGTTCCGGCACAGGCTACACCGCTACGCCTTCCTGCGATATACACATCTCCTATAAACTGACACATAATCTCCACTTCGTTTCGCTCTCTATATCTCTCTTATCAGCAGTGAAATAATTCTGTCTCCCTTACAAAGCCGTTCAATCCAACAGGCTCCAGTCTCGCCGCCAAAAAAAGAAAACCGCTTAACCTGTCTGAAATGACATCACCGAGTCACAACTCTTCAGCGATTTTGATAGAAGTAGCAGAAAATTAAAATGAGGTGCGAGACTTAACACCGTTCGCCTGGTGGAATTTTTTCATCTCGCCTGCATTACATGTGTATGTGGCAGACATTTGGGAGATAGCGCGCTGCCATCCACACTCCCTTCTCCCATCTGCGCGCTCCTCAGACCAACAAATCCCCCTTATCCGTACGTAGGATACAATGACTACACAGCGCGAGTGACTGACAGGGGCTCAGCCCAGATCCTGCACAGAAGACCAGATGGAACTGAGCGCTAATTTGTGCCTGCAGATCCCAACTGCATTGATTAGCTGGAAAAAAAAATGTCTAATGCCGGGGTCCTGGGTCCTAGATCCTGGCACTGTATTTTCCATATTTAAAGGGGTTGTCGGGTAACCAGGTTATACATTTATCATGGCTGTTGAGACCCCCACTGATCCCAAAAAAGAGGGCCCAGAGTGTGAATGAAGTGGTTGTGAGCATGTGCAACCACCAGTCCATAGGTAGTGATTGAGGCAGTGGTCGCACATGCTCACTAGAGCCCCATTTGCAAGGTGGACTTTTTGGACCGACATTCGTGTTAGGGGTCCCACCCGTCAGTCCCAAACGAATATACATGTTGTTATGTGGGCAACCCCTTTAATTCCTCTATTAGGATGGACAAATGCGTCACCATTGTTTAGGGAATTTAAGTATAGGGGGTTTCTCTTTCTTTAGAATGCTTTTTTAGCCACTAGAGAGGAGTTAATGTCGCAATGGGACTGTAGGATAGCGAGGGACTGTCCCTCACTATTCCGGACCTATGGATTACCCCTGATGGTGGAGATACCAGAGTCCCATAAGTTACTATTCTCCTGACCAAAATTATACTGTTCCTGATCCACAGCAGGGAAAAAATGGACAGGAGTGCGATGGCAACACAGATAAAGACAGAAAGAGAAAAAACAAAACTCAGACACACTGCAGTGTAGGAGCCCCTAGTCCATGTACGATAGCTCGGGACAGAGGGCACTAGGCTATCCCTGACCTTCAGATTAACCCTGATGGTGGAGATGCCGGAGTCCCGTGCCTTACTATTCTCCTGACCAATTCTACACTGTTCGCCCTCCACCCCAGTGAAAGAAGGGACAGGAGTGTGATGGCAACACAGATAAAGACAGACAGGGACAAACCAAAATTCAGACACACTACAGTATAGGAGCCCCCTGTCCCTGTAGGCTAGAGAGGGACAGACGTTTCCTACACTGTCCTTCCCACTAGGGGGCCTTCAGCTATCCCTCACCTCCGGATTACCCTTGATGGTGGAGATGCCGGAGTCCCGTGCCTTACTATTCTCCTGACCAATTCTACACTGTTCGCCCTCCACCCCAGAGAAAGAAGGGACTGGAGTGCGATGGCAACACAGATAAAGACTGACAGGGAGAAAGCAAAATTCAGACACACTGCAGTATAGGAGCCCCCTGTCCTTGTAGGATAGTGAGGGACCGGGGGCTCCTATTCTGTTCTTCCCGCTAGAAGGCCCTAGGGTATCCCTGACCTCTGGATTACTCCTGATGGTGGAGATGCCAGAGTCTCATGCCTTACTATTTTCCTGACCGAAATCACACTGATCCCCCTCAACCCTAAGAAAGGAAGGGGCAGGAGTCTGAAGAAAACACAGATAAAGACAGACAGGGAGAAAACAAAACTCAGACACACTGCAAACTCACAGGAACAGACAGTAAGAAACTAAGGAGAAAAGAAAGAGCAGGAAGGCAGCAAGAAAAGGTCAACAAGGGTTAACACCACAACTGCACTCAGCAATGAAGTACTACAACTACCAACAAGTCTGGATCACAACACTTTACCAGATCAGTATAGAGAAGCTATAGCTGGCATTAAAGGAAGTGTCCAGCCAGCGTATATAGGAGGGGAGTGAATGTGACTGGCTCCATCACAACATGTGATCAAAGGAGACCAACAAGCAGACCAGCAGAGATTAACTCTTGCTAGCCTGCCCATGAACTACATGTCTTTCTCGATGACCGAGTCTCCCTTTGCTGATGTCAAATATCGGGGACGTTTTTAGGCAGAGTGCAAGAATCTGAAGGATCCACAGATCCTGACGCTGCCATGACAATCGGCGATGTTTGTAAAAACCTCCTTGTGACAGTTAATTGGTTTGTAACAAAGAAATTTAATTATGAACATTCCCAAAACGTTTGATTCACCAGTATCCAAATTTTTCACAATTCGATTTACCCAAAATCCAGCAAAATGGCAGCTTGCCTTCTTATACCCAACTCTAACAGAGGGGCTGCACAATGCAGAGATATGAGAAAAGCTGCTCCAAAATTGTTATTTCATGGAGAAAATTATTTACGAAGACAGACCTGTCAGGAGAGATATCGGGTCTTCTTTTATGGGGTGGCAATCTTTGAGAAGATCCGAGCTGTGCCGGTTGCAGGCAGTAATGCGATGATCAGAGGAGGTTAAGGATTCATGAGCTCTTCGATGCACTCATGCGATTACACTGCAGCTATTTTATCTGTTAATTATAATAAACTGCTATACTGTTCATGGAAATATATGAGGTTGTCACGGACCTTGCTCTTGTGTCTGGTAGTAATGTGGTCTTGGTGCTTTGTTTATTTGCTCCAACAATTAAAAGGGAGGGAAAAATACATCAGCGGTTCAGATCAGAATATCCTCATCCTGCTCGATATTGTTTATTCCACTTTGTTATCCAGAGAAAAATGAAGAAAAATGATCCAAAAATATGTAAAACAGGACAAGACCCCGGGGGCGTCCAACTGGTCTCCTCATCCTTCTCAGATGACATCAATCTTTGGCTATGAGACAGACTGACGCAGAAAGAACCTTCCCCGATTGCTCTTGGAGATTGGCCATCAATCTTTGACTAGACAACGAGATAGATTGATGCAGAAAGAATCTTCCCTTATTGTTCTTTGAGATTACACAGGTGAAACCCCGCCCATGCAGCTAAGCCCCACCCCTAGGGAACTTAGGGGACAATTTTTAAAGACTTATTCTCCAATGCTGGATTGAAGACCCTGGGGGTGTCCATCTGGTCTCCTCATCCTTCTCAGATGACATCAATCTATGGCTGCAAGGCAGATTGACGCAGAAAGAACCTTCCCCTATTGTTCTGGGAGATTAGGCAGATGAAACTCCGTCCATTCATCTAAGCCACACCCCTAGGAAACAGTTTTTAAAAGACTTATTCTCCAATGCTGGATTGAAGACCCTGGGGGCATCCATCTGGTATCCTTATCCCTCTTAGATGACATCAATCTTTGGCTGTGAGACAGTGACACAGAAAGAACCTTCCCCTATTGTTCTGGTGGATTGGCAGGTGAAACCCTGCCCATTCAGCTAAGCCCCACCCCTAGGGAGCAGTTTTTACAGACTTATTCTCCAATACTGGATTGAAGACCCTGGGGGCATCCACCTGGTCTCCTCATCCCTCTTAGTTGACATCAATCTTTGGCTGTGAGACAGATTGACACAGAAAGAACCTTCCGCTATTGATCTGGAAAATTAGGCAGGTGAAATCCTGCCCATTCAGCTAAGCGCCACCCCTAGGGAACTTAGTGGACAGTTTTTACAGACTTATTCTCCAATAATAGATCGAAGACCCTGAGGTCATCCATCTGGTTTCCTCATCCTTCTCAGATAACATCAATCTTTTGCTATGACACAGAAAGAACCTTCCCCTATTGTTCTGGGAGATTAGGCAGCTGAAACCCTCCCCACTCAGCTAAGCCCCACCCCTAAGAAACTTAGGGGACAGTTTTTAAAGATGTATTCTTCGATACTGGATCAAAATGAGGCTACTTTTTCCCATTATTTTTTAATTATGTAAACATAAATCTTTGGCTATGAGATAGATTGATACAGAAAGAATCTTCCCTTTTTGTTCTGGGAGAATAGGCAGGTGAAACCCATCCCATGCAGCTAAGCCCCACACCTAGGGAACTTAGGGGACAGTTTTTAAAGACTTATTCTCCAATGCTGGATTATAGACCCTGGGGGCGTCGATCTGGTCTCCCCATACCTCTCAGATGACATCAATCTTTGGCTGCGAGGCAGATTGATGCAAAAAGAACCTTCCCCTATTGTTCTGGAAGATTAGGCAAGTGAAACCCCGCCCATTAAGCTAAGCCACACCCCTAGGGAACAGTTTTTAAAGACTTATTCTCGAATGCTGGGTTGAAGACCCTGAGGGTATCCGTCTGGTCTCCTCATCCTTCTCAGATAACATCAATCTTTGGCTGCAAGGCAGATTGACAAAGAAAGAACCTTCCCCTATTTTTCTGGGAGATTAGGCAAGTGAAACCCTGCCCATTCAGCTAAGCCCCACCCCTGAGGAACCTAGAGGACAGTTATTAAAGATGTATTCTTTGATACCATATCGAAATGAGGCTAACTTTTCCATTATTTTTAAATTATGTGAAGATTTAGTGCCCCTTTAAGCCATCCTTAATTCTTCAATAGCAGTAATAATGTCCCCTGAGCTCCCCCTTAAATAGTATTGTTGCCTCCTAAGTGCTCCCTCCAAAAATGTTACCTTTGTAGAGCACCTTAATAAAATGAAATTCAGCCCTAAATTAAAAGGTGCAGGTTTTTGTCAGAAGACCCTTTTTTTGGTTCTTCCCTCTTGGACACCTTTTTATGACCCCCTGGGCAAAATGCATCGCCCCCTTGCATTTGCTATAGGAGAGGGGAGTTTTGCAATAGTTTTTGGTATTTTGCCAAAATAGCTTTCTCGCCGTTGTGGTTTTTCGTAAATGAGGATTTTCTTAGCGTAGAGCCGAGGGGATGTATATTTATGAACAACGGCAGTAAAATCCATATATATTCCCTCTGTGTTGACTGTAAAACGAGGGCAATCTTCTGTTTAGAAGTCAAGGGTTTAAGAATGGCTCAGTCTTCGCCCGCATTAAATCACCTGCAGAATCAATCAAGGGTCTCTACTAATAACTACTCTGTATGCATAAATGCACCCACCGCGCCGGGATGATTGGTGGATTTTGGGTTGGATAAATTCCAGGAAGCAATGTACCATGTCTTCTAAGATTGTATTACTGGCACCTCGCCTCTGCAGAGCTGACGAGGTGCCAGCGCGAAGGAACATGAGACTGGCAAAAACGGATCAGCAAATTGGTCTGAGGGGAGGGGCCAGAATAAAGAGGGCGGGGCCAAAGAAAGAAATGAGGTAACCGCCAGATTGTCTCCATTCATTGATAGTATGAAGAGCTCAGTGAAAGCATAATATGCCACAATGTAACAGCGCCAGTCACATTGCAATCTGCAAGCAGTGCCAGTTAGGTCATAGCCCAACCATCTTCACCATTGCTTACAACTGGGTCCAGAAGCTCCATGCTCCACACTCCATCCAGCCATCTTGAGTGCCACCATTGCTTACAACTGTCTCCAAGCTCCACACTCCATCCGGCCATCTTCAGTGCCACCATTGCTTACAGCTGGGTCTAGAAGCTCCAAGCTCCTCACTCCATCCGGCCATCTTCAGTGCCACCATTGGTTACAGCTGGGTCTAGAAGCTCCAAGCTCCTCACTCCATCCAGCCATCTTCAGTGCCACCATTGCTTACAACTGGGTCTAGAAGCTCCAAGATGCACACTCCATCTAGCTATCCTCAGTGCCACCATTGCTTACAACTGGCTCTAAGCTCCACACTCCATCCAGCCATCTTCAGTGCCACCATTGCTTACAACTGGGTCTAAGCTCTACACTCCATCCGGCCATCTTCAGTGCCACCATTGCTTACAACTGGGTCTAAGCTCCACACTCCATCCGGCCATCTTCAGTGCCACCATTGCTTACAACTGGGTCTAAGCTCTACACTCCATCCGGCCATCTTCAGTCCCACCATTGCTTACAACTGGGTCTAAGCTCTACACTCCATCCGGCCATCTTCAGTGCCACCATTGCTTACAACTGGGTCTAAGCTCCTCACTCCATCCGGCCATCTTCAGTGCCACCATTGCTTACAACTGGGACTAAGCTCCTCACTCCATCCGGCCATCTTCAGTACCACCATTGCTTACAACTGGGTCTAAGCTTCAAACTCCATCCGGCCATCTTCAGTGCCACCATTGCTTACAACTGGGTCTAGAAGCTCCAAGATCCACAGTCCATCCAGCCATCTTCAGTGCCACCATTGGTTACAACTGGGTATAAAAGCTCCATGCTCCAAGCTCCATCCGGTCATCTTCAGTGCCACCATTGCTTACAACTGGGTCTAAGCTCCTCACTCCATCCAGCCATCTTCAGTGCCACCATTGCTTACAACTGGGTCTAAGCTCCTCACTCCATCCAGCCATCTTCAGTGCCACCATTGCTTACAACTGGGTCTAAGCTCCACACTCCATCCGGCCATCTTCAGTGCCACCATTGCTTACAACTGGGTCTAAAAGCTCCAAGCTCCACACTCCATCCAGCCATCTTCAGTGCCACCATTGGTTACAACTGGGTATAGAAGCTCCAAGATCCACACTCCATCCAGCCATCTTCACTGCCACCATTGCTTACAGCTGGGTATCCCATGATCCTTAGTTTGTTCCCCTATTGCTTACAGTTATGTCCGGTGCCCCTATTTCCCGTAACAGTGCTGTGAGACATCAGTCCCCCAGTGCCAACCACACTGCATCCAGTAAGGCTTCATTATCCCAGTTGACCTAGCCATGCTCAGTGTTCCCACTGCATTCAATGATCATAATCAAGGTCCCAAGTGGCAGCTATAGTGCATCTGGTCAGCCTCAATACCCAAAGAGCTCACCCAGTGTATTCAGTGCCAGCCACAGTTTATTCTGTCATCAGTGCCTGAAAAAAGGCATCCAGGCATCACCAGTGCACCAAGTGGTCCAAGGGACAGCCATAGTACTCCTAAGCAGCCACAGTAGCCCAGATGGTTTTACCTGGACCCTGAAGCTTGGGGGCCTATACATTCTCCATACAAGACCAGCTTTAGTTTCCAGACGCATGGATTTAGGTTTTGCATGGGACCCGGTGTTCCCAGTGCCAATCACGGTGGTGGCTGTTGGCCAAAGTTCATCGCTGTGTCCACATTGCCAACCATAGCACACCCAGGGTCAGACCAATGTCTCCAATTGCAAAAGTTTTCACTCCCAGAAATATACACAACCTGGTTTCGGATGTGTATTGAGTCACACACATTGTATAACACGTTCTGGGTTTCTCCACGAGCACTTGAGTGCAGTGCATCGCTCCATTTCTTCTGGGGTTATTGTGCTTTCCGTCCTACTTGGGTGGATCAGTTTCCTCACAGAAGAGGAATCTGCTCGGCCATTGTCCTCGGCTGTACAGAGACAGAAGACCCATAAAAGCTCATTGTGTCCATTGCTTCATCTCCCCTCAAGCATCTCCTGACCGTTCTTTCTTTCCGTTCCTCAGCGTGAGGCTTACAGAAAATGGCTTAAAAACGTTCCTACACTTTCAATCAAAGCAACGGACCAAAACACAAACCTTCCCGAATAAATGTTACTGAGCAGCGCCTGGATTGTCCTCCATCTTGATAAACACTTAATGGGTCAGCTTGGTTATATTAGTCCATATGGCGGAGACCTATATGTTCTGAAGGCAAAATTACGTATGGGGCAAAATTTGATACCAATACAATCAACATGTGGAGTCCATTTCTTTCAGACTTGGTTGTCAAAAATGTTTGCCCCAAACGTAACGACATGTGATTATCAAATATTACATAAGACACCTCCTAGCACAACCCCTAAAGAAAAAAAAAGACCCCAGCACAGTGCCTTGTAAAGAATCAAGACCATATATAAAGTCCCTAGATTAGACCCCTCTGAATACAGACCCTAGACCAGCCACTTGTATACAGACCTCACACCAGACCCCCTGTATACAGACCTCACACCAGACCTCCTGTATATGACTCGCCCACCCCAGGGCTATGGGACACCCGGTGCCGGGCCGGACTAGTCCGGAGGTAGTCAGTGGTGGCTGGGCCCGGCTCCGTGGCCCTGGTGGATGTCAGTATAATATGTGGCTAGATGAATAAAGTTTGTGTTCGTGACGCCACCTGTGGTATGCAGCTAATAGGCCGCCGCTGCTGTATGAGGCCTCCGGGGGATGTTATAGCAGCAATGGTGGTACTGCTCCCCACAGGTGGAGCAATGCCCGGGGCACTGTTGGTGCTTGTGAGTGTCTATGCAGATGAAATAACAGAGGCAACTTCAAGGGTGCAGTTCAAGTTCTTTACTCACAATTCTTGTCGGGGCCCAGGGCCCTTGGACTGCTGGGACCACTGTCAGGGACCTCCGCCGTTTCTGGGTGATTCTGAGAGTAAAAGCCGGTACCCTTCTCTTTAGTGTCTCTATCTTCTGCTGTCTTCCTTAGCCTTGCCGTTGATAGGATAAACCTGGCTTGGCCTCCACTACTGCCTCCAGGCTGGGGGGTCACCTGTCGGCTGATTACCCCTTTTCTGAAAGGTCTGCTATGGGTTCTGGCCCGGGGAGTTTACAACATTCCCTGGGCCTCGGTTTTTACTGTTTGGAGATGATCTTTGCACTCCTCCAGTCTCTAGGGACCGTCCCCTGTGGCAGCTTGATCCCTCCACCGATGTTCTTGTGGAACAGGCCACCGCAGCTCTAAACTGCCCTGGACAGCTATATAGACTACCCGTGGCCCTGCGACTCTTTCTGTTCTCTGCGTGGTGTCACCTGGACCCTCCGAGTCCCAGGATCTTCACCAGGAAGCGTCTCTTTCTTTCTTTCAGCTCCTGTCTGACTTGGAGCTCTGTTTCCCTTTTTCTTCTCCTCCTTGCCTGCCTCCAGCAGGCCTCCTTCTCCTTCCCCTCCCTCTCTTCGACTCCTTCTTCAACTACATGCTGGCTCCTCACTCTCTCACTCCCTGAGGTAACTGACTAAACTTGACCTTCCTCTCTGTGTCTGCTCTCAGATGGCTCCTCCCACCTCCCCAGTTGCTAAGCTACCACCCTATGGGAGCAGGGATGGGTCTTACAGCCCCTCTCAGCATGCAGCATGGGAGGGCTGCCTGCCACTTTCCCTGGTCCCAGTATGTACCTAACAATGGGTGTAGTGTAGATTTACCAGGGGACCGGAGTTCACTCTCTTCCTCTCCCAGAATGGGGCATCACACCGCTGGATGGGGTGCAATGACCTGTGGCGACGGAAGCCTCAGGGGCGCCACACTCCCCCACAGCAAATCCCAGCACGTCCTCGGGCTGAAAAACAACAAAAACATGTGGGAGAACTGCAAAACATTTTTGGTATGCAAAACATAAAACATTTCTTCCCTTTATGGGACGCATAATCACTTTAACGTTGCAAACTTCTTATAAAGAAACTATGTGTGCACTTCCAGTTCATTGCACGGTTTGGGCACATCCCCCTTAATTCTGGTAGGGGGCACAACAGGTGCAACTATATACATTTTCGGCTACAACAAGTCCAGTAGCCTGGCAGTTCGTTTCCTTTCAACACCAAAACGAAACAATCAACCAGCCATTAAGTCCAATGGCCTGGTTACATAAGACACATACACATTCACCGGGGCCCACATTCCAGTTCAGTGGCCCGGTAACACATAAACATGGGGGTGACGTCTTCAAAAAGCATGAGGGGCAGTACAGCAGGAAAGGGTGTCATCTTCGAAAAGAACATTGGGGCAGAACACAAGGGACATCTTCAAAAAGAATGAGGGGCAGACAGGGGCTATATACAGTTCAGCATCTCTTCTCCTTTACTCACGAGGGTAGATGCGAGGGTCCCACTCCGGCATTGCTCCTGGCAGCAGGTATGCCGACGAGATCATCGTCTGGGTCCCCTGGGTGCTGGTCCCCGACCTTCTGCGCTGTTCAGCAGCCTGGCTTGGAGTGGTACTGCTTGCAGGTTTTGTACGACGTTGCTGCAGAGGGCTGCTCGCCTGTAGAGGGCTGTTACTGTGGTCTTTAGGGCCCTGTCTTGGCCGGGCTCCCTGCATCACACACGCCATGGAGATCCTGGTCTGCGTCTCCTGAGTGGCTGTTGCAGGACCTCTGCTCAGTTCTGTGGCCTGGGTCTGCCTTGAGGTGGTGCTGCTGCTAGGGGAGATGCTGCGCTCCTGCACTGTGCGGCGCCACTCTGGCTCTTCTGGGGCCGCTTCTTCCCGCAGGATATGTACATGCAGCGCGTACCATCCACGGTCCCCCATCAGCCGTGTATACTCCACCACATCACCCGGCTTGGCATCGCGCCCTGGGTGGCCTCTGGGCAGGTGCTCCTCGATGTCTCTTCGGGCTACAAACACGTCCTTGCCCAGGCCGGGCTCCCTGATGAAGCCCCAGCCACCAGCTTGTCGGAAGTCCACTACTAGGCCCCGTCGCACTGGGCCCTCGGATCCCTTCAGGGCCTTCCTGACCTCTTCTTTGGAGGCCAGATTAGCGACTTCTCTGGCCCGGCGTTTCTCCTCCCGGAGTTCCCGCTCCCTCTGATACTCGATCACCAGCCTCTGGCACGTTAGCTCGTTGGCCAGGGGGGTCGCCTTAGGGCGCAGCGGCCGCTGCAGCCCCCTGCTTTCAATGGGCGCTGCGTCCCAATTCACTCCCGGGGATGCCATTCCTAGGAGGCTCACAGGGGGACTCGGCAGGGGGCCCGCTAGCTGTTCGGGGTCCACCCCTCCCCAAGCTCCGTCTGTGGGGGTCTCAGGCAGGCCTCCGGTACCCCACCGGGCGTCCGCAGGGTAGGCTGGGAAGGCCAGAGGGTCAGTGAAGGGGCTAAGCGGGGGCGCGTGGCGGGGCCCTGGGTCCGGACTGGACGGGGTTTCTGGTTGCTCACCCTGCTTCCGCTCCGCGGCATCCATCCACCGCTCCAGATCCTCCGGCACCCTCGGCGTTTCTTTCTGTCGGTCCGCTTCCACTTCCACACTACTCAGCCTCCGGGCCAGGACTCGCACTTCTTCTCTCAGCAGGTCCAGCTCGGGATCCACTCTTCCGGTCCCTGGTGCACCTTGCTGCAGCTCCTCCGCCATGCTGCCGACCTGGGGAATGCTGCCTGGAACACTGCTCGGGTGCTCGACCACGCCACTCGGCTGCACCCTTTCCCTTCTCGGAGGCGGGGCCAGAGGCTGCACTAGCAACTGGCACCAGACTGGCGCCCAGCCCATCACGGCCGGCATCACTCCGTTTGCGATAAGGTACATTTTCTTTATCTGCTGATCTGGCATTCAGACTCTCTCTCAGCTTATCTGGTCGCCATCTCTTCTTCTTCCGCCTTCTCTGGCGGGCACCGCTTCGCGCTCTTTTCTTGGACAAGGGGGCGGGGCTTCTCTTCGCGCCCTTTCTTCTTGCACGCCCCCCTTCTTCCCGCGCTCAGTGTCTTCAATGGCGGCAGTTTCTCACAGTAAACACAGGCTATTTCACGATTCTTCAGGCGCACAGTACCCGGTGTGACCGGGCACGAAATCCTGTTCGTGATGCCAAAGTTTGACTCGCCCACCCCAGGGCTATGGGACACCCGGTGCCGGGCCGGACTAGTCCAGAGGTAGTCAGTGGTGGCTGGGCCCGGCCCGGCTCCGTGGCCCTGGTGGATGTCAGTATAATATGTGGCTAGATGAATAAAGTTTGTGTTCGTGACGCCACCTGTGGTATGCGGCTAATAGGCCGCCGCTGCTGTATGAGGCCTCCGGGGGATGTTATAGCAGCAATGGTGGTACTGCTCCCCGCAGGTGGAGCAATGCCCGGGGCACTGTTGGTGCTTGTGAGTGTCTATGCAGATGAAATAACAGAGGCAACTTCAAGGGTGCAGTTCAAGTTCTTTACTCACAATTCTTGTCGGGGCCCAGGGCCCTTGGACTGCTGGGACCACTGTCAGGGACCTCCGCCGTTTCTGGGTGATTCTGAGAGTAAAAGCCGGTACCCTTCTCTTTAGTGTCTCTATCTTCTGCTGTCTTCCTTAGCCTTGCCGTTGATAGGATAAACCTGGCTTGGCCTCCACTACTGCCTCCAGGCTGGGGGGTCACCTGTCGGCTGATTACCCCTTTTCTGAAAGGTCTGCTATGGGTTCTGGCCCGGGGAGTTTACAACATTCCCTGGGCCTCGGTTTTTACTGTTTGGAGATGATCTTTGCACTCCTCCAGTCTCTAGGGACCGTCCCCTGTGGCAGCTTGATCCCTCCACCGATGTTCTTGTGGAACAGGCCACCGCAGCTCTAAACTGCCCTGGACAGCTATACAGACTACCCGTGGCCCTGCGACTCTTTCTGTTCTCTGCGTGGTGTCACCTGGACCCTCCGAGTCCCAGGATCTTCACCAGGAAGCGTCTCTTTCTTTCTTTCAGCTCCTGTCTGACTTGGAGCTCTGTTTCCCTTTTTCTTCTCCTCCTTGCCTGCCTCCAGCAGGCCTCCTTCTCCTTCCCCTCCCTCTCTTCGACTCCTTCTTCAACTACATGCTGGCTCCTCACTCTCTCACTCCCTGAGGTAACTGACTAAACTTGACCTTCCTCTCTGTGTCTGCTGCTCTCAGATGGCTCCTGCCACCACCCCAGTTGCTAAGCTACCACCCTATGGGAGCAGGGATGGGTCTTACAGCCCCTCTCAGCATGCAGCATGGGAGGGTTGCCTGCCACTTTCCCTGGTCCCAGTATGTACCTAACAATGGGTGTAGTGTGGATTTACCAGGGGACCGGAGTTCACTCTCTTCCTCTCCCAGAATGGGGCATCACACCGCTGGATGGGGTGCAATGACCTGTGGCGACGGAAGCCTCAGGGGCGCCACATATACAGACCTCACACCAGCCACTTGTATACAGACCTCACACCAGACCCCCTGTATACAGACCTCACACCAGACCTCCTGTATACAGACCTCACACCAGACCCCCTGTATACAGACCTCACACCAGACCCCCCTGTATACAGACCTCACACCAGACCTCCTGTATACAGCCCTCACACCAGACCCCTGTATACAGACCTCACACCAGCCACTTGTATACAGACTTCACACCAGACCCCCTGTATACAGACCTCACACCAGACCTCCTGTATACAGACCTCACACCAGACCCCCCTGTATACAGACCTCACACCAGACCTCCTGTATACAGACCTCACACCAGACCTCCTGTATACAGACCTCACACCAGACCTCCTGTATACAGCCCTCACACCAGACCCCCTGTATACAGACCTCACACCAGACCCCTGTATACAGACCTCACACCAGCCACTTGTATACAGACTTCACACCAGACCCCCTGTATACAGACCTCACACCAGACCTCCTGTATACAGACCTCACACCAGACCCCCCTGTATACAGACCTCACACCAGACCTCCTGTATACAGACCTCACACCAGACCTCCTGTATACAGACCTCACACCAGACCTCCTGTATACAGCCCTCACACCAGACCCCCTGTATACAGACCTCACACCAGACCTCCTGTATACAGACCTCACACCAGACCTCCTGTATAAAGACCTCACACCAGACCCCCTGTATACAGACCTCACACCAGACCCCCTGTATACAGACCTCACACCAGACCCCCTGTATACAGACCTCACACCAGACCTCCTGTATACAGACCTCATACCAGACCTCCTGTATACAGACCTCATACCAGACCTCCTGTATACAGACCTCATACCAGACCTCCTGTATACAGCCCTCACACCAGACCCCCTGTATACAGACCTCACACCAGACCCCCTGTATACAGACCTCACACCAGACCTCCTGTATACAGCCCTCACACCAGACCCCCTGTATACAGCCCTCACACCAGACCCCCTGTATACAGACCTCACACCAGACCTCCTGTATAAAGACCTCACACCAGACCCCCTGTATACAGCCCTCACACCAGACCCCCTGTATACAGACCTCACACCAGACCCCCTGTATACAGACCTCACACCAGACCCTCCTGTATACAGCCCTCACACCAGACCTCCTGTATACAGCCCTCACACCAGACCCCCTGTATACAGACCTCACACCAGACCTCCTGTATAGAGCCCTCACACCAGACCTCCTGTATAAAGACCTCACACCAGACCCCCTGTATACAGACCTCACACCAGACCCCCTGTATACAGACCTCACACCAGACCCCCTGTATACAGGCCTCACACCAGACCTCCTGTATACAGACCTCACACCAGACCCTCCTGTATACAGACCTCACACCAGACCTCCTGTATACAGACCTCACACCAGACCCTCCTGTATACAGACCTCACACCAGACCTCCTGTATACAGACCTCACACCAGACCCTCCTGTATACAGACCTCACACCAGACCTCCTGTATACAGACCTCACACCAGACCTCCTGTATACAGACCTCACACCAGACCCCCTGTATACAGCCCTCATACCAGACCCCCTGTATACAGACCTCACACCAGACCTCCTGTATACAGACCTCATACCAGACCTCCTGTATACAGACCTCATACCAGACCTCCTGTATACAGCCCTCACACCAGACCCCCTGTATACAGACCTCACACCAGACCCCTGTATACAGACCTCACACCAGACCTCCTGTATACAGCCCTCACACCAGACCTCCTGTATACAGCCCTCACACCAGACCCCCTGTATACAGCCCTCACACCAGACCCCCTGTATACAGCCCTCACACCAGACCCCCTGTATACAGACCTCACACCAGACCCCCTGTATACAGACCTCACACCAGACCTCCTGTATACAGACCTCACACCAAACCTCAAGTATACAGACCTCACACCAGACCTCCTGTATACAGACCTCACACCAGACCTCCTGTATACAGACCTCACACCAGACCCCCTGTATACAGACCTCACACCAAACCTCAAGTATACAGACCTTACACCAGACCTCCTGTATACAGACCTCACACCAGACCTCCTGTATACAGACCTCACACCAGACCCCCTGTATACAGGCCTCACACCAGACCTCCTGTATACAGACCTCACACCAGACCTCCTGTATACAGCCCTCACACCAGACCCCCTGTATACAGACCTCACACCAGACCCCCTGTATACAGGCCTCACACCAGACCCCCTGTATATAGACATCACACCTACCCAGAATCTACACTTTCTTGTGCACTTGCGTCTCTTCTGTATTACGGCTATACACAGCTGTTGCCCGTAGTAACCAATCACTTTGCTGCTTTCATTTTTCAAAGTTCCTTTGAGAAATGAGTGCTGAAATCTGATTGGTTGCTATGGGCAACTCCTCCATCTTTCTTTTTCTCTAATTTGGACAAATCTCAATTCTGTGATCCTATTGTTGGTACGATTCCGCTAATGTCTCTAATTATTGATGGCGCTCAGAACACTTGAGGCATCTTCTCAACAATACAGAAGCAATAGAGAGAATTTGCGCAGTACCATGTTTTATAATGGGATGGAACAATGCAGTGAATGGCGCCATTCGATATGTCAGACCCATGGGGGCCAAAAGGGCACGTTTATCACCTCAGTCTGAGCAATATGGCTCCCTGGACACATGTAGGCCGTAAATTGGGAATTTTCTGTCTCCGGCCGAGGTGGCAGACGCCGTCATCTACCCCGGTGACTCAGCTCTGGATGAATCAGCCATATTTTCACTTTTTACAGAATGACTTCATTCACACTGAGATATTTGCAGAGTACAATGCACAAGGGGAGCGGACGGAGCTGGAGCGCCCTCCTACACACCTCCGCCACCTACCGGCTGGATGGAAAGTGGCCATTCATCTGCCGTTAACCTGTCTTCTGCCAAATAACAAAAATGTCACTCCTTGGGATAGATGATAAATGAGTCACGGCAGCGGTCCGACCTCTATAGCCCCCACCAAGTGTGAGACGGAAGGTGCTATGTCCCCCGTGACTTGCCTGCATGACCATTGCTACTTGCACTGTCTACGTGAGCAGTGGTCAGGCAGCCATTCTTAAAGATTTTCCGGTTTCAAAAGTCCCCGTTCCCCGGCTGCAGTTTGTGCTCAACTCACCCTCACTAGGTCCATCACCGAGTCTCCCCTGCTACTCCAGGAGTATGATCGTCTGCAGCGCTGACATCACGTCCACAGTGTTGCATAGAATAGCAGAGTTCAGCGGCTCTGTGTGACGTCAGTGCTAAATACATTAACAAACACTGGCAGCAGAGGTGGAGATTCAATACTGGACCTGGGGAAGGTGAAAAAGGCACAGTTTTAAAAAATGAAAAAAAAAACGGAAAAAAAACAAACAAAACTTATGGAAGTGGTCACACGTGTACTATCGTTCCACTACTTGGCACTTGACCACTGGGGCTGGGTGGCAGGACTGGATGCCTTGTCCGCAGCGGCTGGGTGGCAGGACTGGATGCCTAGTTGGCTGGTGCTGGGTGGCAGATCTGGATGCCTAGTCGGCAGGGGCCGGGTGGCAGGACTGGATGCCTTGTCGGCAGGGGTTGGGTGGCAGGACTGGATGCCTTGTCCGCAGGGGCTGGGGGGCAGGACTGGATGCCTTGTCGGCAGGGGTTGGGTGGCAGGACTGGATGCCTGTCCGCAGGGGCTGGGTGGCAGGACTGGATGCCTTGTCCACATGGGTCAGGTGGCAGGACTGGATGCCTTGTCCGCAGGGGTCAGGTGGCAGGACTGGATGCCTTGTCCGCAGGGGCCGGGTGGCAGGACTGGATGCCTTGTCGGCAGGGGTTGGGTGGCAGGACTGGATGCCTGTCCGCAGGGGCTGGGTGGCAGGACTGGATGCCTTGTCCGCAGGGGCTGGGGGGTAGGACTGGATGCCTTGTCGGCAGGGGTTGGGTGGCAGGACTGGATGCCTGTCCGCAGGAGCTGGGTGGCAGGACTGGATGCCTTGTCCACAGGGGTCAGGTGGCAGGACTGGATGCCTTGTCCGCAGGGGTCAGGTAGCAGGACTGGATGCCTTGTCCGCAGGGGCCGGGTGGCAGGACTGGATGCCTTGTCCGCAGGGGCTGGGGGGCAGGACTGGATGCCTTGTCGGCAGGGGTTGGGTGGCAGGACTGGATGCCTGTCCGCAGGGGCTGGGTGGCAGGACTGGATGCCTTGTCCGCAGGAGCTGGGTGGCAGGACTGGATGCCTTGTCCACATGGGTCAGGTGGCAGGACTGGATGCCTTGTCCGCAGGAGCTGGGTGGCAGGACTGGATGCCTTGTCCACAGGGGTCAGGTGGCAGGACTGGATGCCTTGTCCGCAGGGGCCGGGTGGCAGGACTGGATGCCTTGTCCGCAGTGGCCGGGTGGCAGGACTGGATGCCTTGTCCGCAGGGGCCGGGTGGCAGGACTGGATGCCTTGTCCGCAGGGGCTGGGGGGCAGGACTGGATGCCTTGTCGGCAGGGGTTGGGTGGCAGGACTGGATGCCTGTCCGCAGGGGCTGGGTGGCAGGACTGGATGCCTTGTCCGCAGGAGCTGGGTGGCAGGACTGGATGCCTTGTCCGCAGGAGCTGGGTGGCAGGACTGGATGCCTTGTCCGCAGGCGCTGGGGGGCAGGACTGGATGCCTTGTCCGCAGGGGCTGGGTGGCAGGACTGGATGCCTTGTCCGCAGGGGCTGGGTGGCAGGACTGGATGCCTGTCCGCAGGGGCTGGGTGGCAGGACTGGATGCCTTGTCCGCAGGAGCTGGGTGGCAGGACTGGATGCCTTGTCCGCAGGAGCTGGGTGGCAGGACTCGATTCCTTTTCCGTAGGGGCTGGGGGCAGGACTGAATGCCTTGTCCGCAGGGGCTGGGGGGCAGAATTCGAAGCCTTGTCCGCAGGGGCTAGGGGCAGGACTCGATTCCTTGTCCGCAGGGGCTGTGAAGCAGGACTGGATGCCTTGTCCACAGGGGTCAGGTGGCAGGACTCGATGCCTTTCTGCAGGGGCTGGGGGGCAGGACTCGATGCCTTGTCCACTGGACCAGGAAATGGGGCCAGGTCGAGGTGACATGTCCACAAGAACGAGGCTGGTGCCTGCAGCACTTGGAAACTTCACACTGGTTTTTTTTTATGTGCATTATCTATATTGAGCAATTTTTCTCTGTCACTTTCATGACTAAATCAACATTTTGGCTTGTCTCGTCCGCGTGATTTATTCATCAGCTGAAGTTACAAAAAACGACAAAGTTTATATTCAGTGAATTAATTAAGAAAGCAAGACCGATTCTGGCTTGATGTGAAAAAAGAAGAAAAGAAACAGGTTTTTTTCCCCCAAGCAGGACTGAGGGGCGGTATTATTTTACTGTTTCTGGAAGGATATTTTAAATCAATAAGACTAAAAAAACAAACAAAAAAAAAACAACAAAAGTCTAAAAATGTCGTAAAAAGGATTATATGCATGTACAGTGCCACGGATAACATTATTTTTTTTTTAGTTTTTTTTTTTTAGAATATTCATTTTATTACATTTTTGTGTTTCTACATCTAAGGAAAAAAAACACACAAAAAAAGTATAAAAAAAATAAAAAAATAAAATAAAAAAGTAAGCCACCATGCTGCTCACATTAACAACATTATTTCAGCACCTTATGGGTGGTTTTAATTCAGCATTCTATGGGTTCTTTCTGTTTACTGAATGTGGCACTATAGAGCAGTATTATTAGACACGATATGGTTGTGTTATTATAGTAATATAAGATTATAAGCACAATATGGTGATATAATTTATGCACATTATTACGGTATTATTGTATTAATTAAAATGCTATATTACCTTATTATTGTAGATTGTGTCTGCTCTCTGTATGTGGCGCTACAGAGCAGTATTATTTATACACTGTATAGCAGTATTATTTATACAGTGCATACTTCTGTTATTTGGCCCAATTAGTGGTAGAAAATGTATAGTATCGGTATTATGGCACTATTACTGGGACTATATGGTGGGTTTATGTTGGACATTACTATGCTGTATGCACTACTATGCATGTATTATTTACACAATGTTTTTGTGAACTATATTGTGCTATTATTTTGGCATTGTATGGTATTTTTTTCTGGGCACAATATGGCAGGGTATATGTATGTTCCAGGGCATTACAATGCTGTATGCACTATAGAGTAGTATTATCTACATTCAGTTTTTAGGCATTATATGGTGCCAATATGTAAAGGGCACCATATATCAGGCTATACAGTATATCCACTGTATGGCACTACTATTCTCCATACTATTTAGCAATATTTATATACTGTTTTTCGGCATTACATGGTTAGTTCATGGGTTGAACTCGATGGACTAAAGTCTACCTTAATCACTATGAAACTATGGTGCTGATATTTTGGCACTGTATGACACTAATAGTAGGCACCAGGTTTATGTCCACTATAGGGCACTACTATGCTGTTTACATTATGGAGCAGTATTATTTGTGGAAAACCTTTAGAAACTATATTGTACTACTATTGTGGCATTTTATGGCGGCGTTACTGGGTGTCATATGGCAAGGTATTAGTCCCTCTTTTATATACACTATGGAGCAGTATTAATTACATACTATTATTAGGCAATGTGTGATGCTATTATGTTGGCACTATTACTGGGAACCATATGGTGTATGAGCACTGTAAGGCACTACGATACTGTGTGCACTATGGAGCAGTATTAATTACATACTATTATTAGGCAATGTGTGATGCCATTATGTTGGCACTATTACTGGGAACCATATGGTGTATGAGCACTGTAGGGCACTACAATACTGTGTGCACTATGGAGCAGTATTGATTACATACTATTATTACGCAATGTGTGATGCTATTATGTTGGCACTATTACTGGGAACCATATGGTGTATGAGCACTGTAGGGCACTACGATACTATGTGCACTGTGGAGCAGTAATATTTGCACACTATCGCTGTTCTTCTACCCCGCCCTGCTCTTTTTGGCACGTTCTCCCTGACCATGGAGATATGAGTATACACAAACCTTGCTCCACCCGCGGACGCACCGTGACCTGTCGACAAGCCGCCGTTGCCGCGTTTCAAAGACTCCGGCGCCGAGATAATCTCAATCTTTTCTACATAATTAACATCTGAATATGTTCCTAATCCGGGTAAATAATAACTGTACACAGAGGACTCAATGTATTATCTGACTTATTTACTTCTCTGCGTGACGCACGCACAGCGCTCCGAATATTAATAACGCCGTAAATATCAGCAGCGGAAGATGCACATTCCACCCGTATAGCTACACACAACGCGGCTGTGTACAGCCAGGCGGCATTTATCAGCATTACCAGGGTTATTCTGCTCATTCACATATAGGTCCAGCTCCACATCCTCCATAATATCCCCCTTCATATTGTGGCCACCAGGTGGCTCCACCCCAGTGACTGGAGCCAGAGCAGACAGTGCCGGATACTACAGTACAGAATCAGTAATGTATATACACAGGGACTGCACCAGCGGAATAGTGAGTGCAGCTCTGGAGTATAATGCAGGAGGTAACTCAGGATCAGTAATGTAATGTATGTACACAGTGACTGCACCAGCAGAATAGCGAGTGCAGCTCTGGAGTCTAATACAGGAGGTAACTCAGGATCAGTAATGTATGTACACAGTGACTGCACCAGCAGAATAGTGAGTGCAGCTCTGGAGTATAATACAGGATGTAACTCAGGATCAGTAATGTAATGTATGTACACAGTGACTGCTCCAGCAGAGTAGTGAGTGCAGCTCTGGAGTATAATATAGGATGTAACTCAGGATCAGTAACGTAATGTATGTACACAGTGACTGCACCAGCAGAATAGTGAGTACAGCTCTGGAGTATAATACAGGAGGTAACTCAGGATCAGTAATGTAATGTATATACACAGTGACTGCACCAGCAGAATAGTGAGTACAGCTCTGGAGTATAATACAGGAGGTAACTCAGGATCAGTAATGTAATGTATATACACAGTGACTGCACCAGCAGAATAGTGAGTACAGCTCTGGAGTATATAATACAGGAGGTAACTCAGGATCAGTAATGTAATGTATGTACACAGTGACTGCACCAGCAGAATAGTGAGTGCAGCTCTGGAGTATAATACAGGAGGTAACTCAGGATCAGTAATGTAATGTAATGTATGTACACAGTGACTGCACCAGCAGAATAGTGAGTGCAGCTCTGGAGTATAATACAGGATGTCACTCAGGATCAGTAATGTAATGTATATACACAGTGACTGCACCAGCAGAATAGTGAGTACAGCTCTGGAGTATATAATACAGGAGGTAACTCAGGATCAGTAATGTAATGTATGTACACAGTGACTGCACCAGCAGAATAGTGAGTACAGCTCTGGAGTATAATACAGGAGGTAACTCAGGATCAGTAATGTAATGTATGTACACAGGGACTGCACCAGCAGAATAGTGAGTGCAGCTCTGGAGGATAATACAGGAGGTAACTCAGGATCAGTAATGTAATGTATGTACACAGTGACTGCACCAGCAGAATAGTGAGTGCAGCTCTGGAGTATAATACAGGAGGTAACTCAGGATCAGTAATGTAATGTAATGTATGTACACAGTGACTGCTCCAGCAGAGTAGTGAGTGCAGCTCTGGAGTATATAATACTGTGACTGCACTTTTTATGTAGATGCTACCTGTGCATATGCTGTGAGATGTAGTAGAGGTTGAGATATTTCTCTCACCCGTTCTGTTATATTTTGGGATAATAATAATTTCTCGTGACTCCTCAGAATCCAATTCTGTTTGACAAGTTCAGTGAAACACTTCAGCCGCCTATTTATTAAATGCGTTTTCATCGAGCATCCTGCGCACCGTTAATAAATGTTTCCTCGCCGTCCGTCATGTAATGTAGTTTGTAATTTGTCGTTCCGTATCTGAAGAGCTGGCAGCAGTTTTATTGCGAAAATTTATAAAAAAAAACAACAAAAAAACAGGTTTTTTTATATATATCAAATGTAATTTAAAATGTAGCCACGAGGGCCGTCAATAATGAATATAATGCGGAGCTGTAGCATACACACAGAGGGAGCGGTGGGGCCTGAGTCCCCGATCGTAGGGAGGCACCAGTATCACAAATGACCCCAGTTCCCCCTATACTGGGATGGGCTGTCCCAATCTTAGCAGCAGATATATGGATATCATTGCAAAGAAGAAGGAGCAGGAAGCGGCACTTTTCATCCCTTCGATAGCAAAGGGTGCATTTCGCACTTATATCCACAGCATAAATTGACAAGGTGCAAATCACAAACCCCGTAGCTTCTATCTATCTAGGCTGCAGATATGGTTCTTAAAATCTCATGCACTATGCTAATGTGACGCCCTGGACTAGACAGGTAGTCACAGACAGGCCCTTGCACAAACACCAGTCCCCTAAAAAGGTAACAGCAGCCAACCTAAAAACCCTGAGTCACCCCTCTCAGGCTTTGACGTTCACACGCGGGGCGGAGCCAGGCGGTTGGTCAAGCCCACCGAGGTGTTCGGATAGCCGGAGGCGGGAGAAGCAAGCAGATGAAGTTAGGGAGGAGAGGAGAACAGTCTAGGAGAGGTGTTAGAAGGAGAAAACGTCTGTCGGGGATCTGGGTCGTAGCCCAGGTACCCTGTAGCCAGGAGGCAGACGGTGGTTGCCGCCTGCAGGAGCCGGGGAGACGGCTGGTGCAACCGTAAGGGACCGGGACAGGGTAGTGGCCCACCGGTACCGAACCGGGGAACCAACTGGAAACTGGAGCACCAGGAGGGGTACTCAGACCCAGAACGAGGCCCAGAAGCCACTGGACCGAGTCAAATTCACTGATTGGGGTCTGGACCTTAGGTTCTTTCCCACCCAAGTCCCGACTGAAGACAACAGCCCAACGAGGGGGATAGAAAGCCACCGCTCAGGTAGAGAGATCCCACGGGCCAGCGTCTGCGGGTAAACGGGCTCTCCCGACATACACGCCGGGAAGCGGGACTCCCGTCGCTGAAGCGCAGGCAGTCAAAATCTACAAACGAGGTGCAGGAGAAAGGAGGGGACCACCAAACCGGGTGGGGGACCAGACGCAGCCGCCTGCGGGCACCGACCACCATCTTTTTGGTTTACCAGAGACTCTGGTGTATCTGTCATAGTGAGTACAACAGTGCCCTCGGACCGCGCACCACCCCGCATCACGCCAACACGCCCGCACCCCAACCCCAACAACCGGGCCCCAGGACCAACAACCACCTACCCACGGAGGGGTCAACACCTGGCTGCACAACACCGTCCCCGGGAGCCTAGTCAACGGCAGCGGTGGTGTCCACACTCACCACGATTCGTGGGTGGCGTCACGAACTTAAACCCAAAACCACGGCTCCGGCCGTGAACCTCCCCACCGAAACCCCCCTCACGTAGCTCCAGCCTCTCTGTAGAGCAACGTGACCCCCAGGTCCGGAGGCGCTCGAGCCACCCACCGACGAGCCCGGATCAGAGCGGCTCGGCTGCGGCCGAGCCCCGGGGCGGTCCACTAGCACTGTAAAAAAAGTGAATTTTCTGCATGCGAAGGTTACATGGCGCTCAGGAAGACATCTGTGGAATTCAGCCAGAGCATGGACCACAGTGCACTGACTCCCAATCCAAACTCAACAACCTCTTTGGGATATATGAGGCTGTCGAATATAAGTCGGGGAACCTGCGGACAGTCTGTGCATTGTGGTCTGTGCTTGGACTATGAACATGCTGAATTCAGATCGGAAGACCAACGTGCAATCCCTACTATCCACACTTTGGTCCATGCTCGGAGGGGTCAAGTTCGGGTAGAAGGACCATTGTACAGTCTGTGCTTAGTTCAGATCGGGAGACCAACATACAGTCCAAGCATTGCAGTTCATACTCGGACTGTGAAAGTCTATAGTTCAAGTTGGTAGAGCAGCATACAGTCTGTGTATTTCAGTCTGTGCTTGGACTATGAAAGGGTCAAGTTCGGATCGGGAGACGATCGTGCAGTCTGTGCATTGTGGTCCATACTAGGACTATGAAGCTGTCAAGTTTGGGTTGAAGACCAGCGTACAGTCTGTGCATTGCAGTTTGTGCTTGGACTATGAAGGTGTCGAGTTTGGGTTTGGAGACCATCACACAGTTTGTGCATTGTCATCTGTGCTTGGACTATGAAGGTATCAAGTTGGGTTGGGAAGCCATCATACAGTCTGTGCATTGTGGTCCATTCTCGGACTATGAAGGTGTCAAGTTCAGGGGAGAAGATCATTGTATAGTCTGTCCATTGTGGTCGATGCTCAGAATATGACGGTGTCGGGTTCGGAGCGGGAAGGTCATCGCACAGTCTGTATATTGCGGTCTGTGCTTGGACTATGAAGGGGTCGAGTTCGGGGCGAAAGACAATCATACATTCTGTGTTTGGGCTATGAAGGTGTTGTGTTTGGTTTGACAGACCATCGTACAGTCTGTACATTTTAGTCTGTGCTTGGGCTATGAAGGTGTTGAGTTTGGATCTGGTGACTATCATACAGTCTGTACATTGGTGTCCGTGTTTGGACTATGAAAGTGTCGAGTTCTGGTCGGGAGACCATTGTACAGTCTGTGCATTGTTGTCCATGCTCAGGCTATGAAGGTGTCAAATTTGGATGGGAAGACTAACGTACAGTCCATACATTGTGGTCCATGCTAGGGTTATAAACATGTCACATTTATGACGGGAGACCATCATACAGTCTGTGCTTGGACTATGAAGATGTCAAGTTCAGTTCAGGTGACCATTATACAGTTCGTACATTGCAGTTTGTGCTTGGACTATGAAGGTGTCGAGTTTGGATCAGGAGACTAGCATAGAGTCTTGTGCTTGGACCGAGTTTTACCAAATCTCATCCACACACTGTATAACGAAAATCTGTGCTGTGCACGTGTGGCGCCCCTGAGGCTTCAGTCGCCACAGGGTATTGCAGCTCATTTAAGCTGCAGTATTCATTTCGGGTAAGGAGGGGGTTAATCACTGGTGTTTCCACATTTACACTTTTCATCCAGCTTAGGAGCCTTCTCACTGGGGAGCTGGACTAGGGATGGCCAACACAGAGCTTGGGACTGCCCCGGTCACTAGGACAATAACCTGGGGGGCGAGTTCCACTTGGGGTAGAAATAGGAGCCACCTGGACACTAAGTCAGTCTAGTCTAGCCGGGACTTCAGTTCTGGCGACACGACACCACCACCTTCTCCTCTTCTTCTTTCACGGGGCCTGAGGCTTGGAGCGGGATGCTCTGCTTGGGTTCCTCACTCCTGGAGGGGCAACTCATAGAAAGGACACTTTCACAATACCGGTGGCTACCTAACTTAACCGGGATTGGCGGTGACCGGTACCTCCCGGGCAATCTAAAGACCTGGAACCGCAGCGACTGACTCTATCTCTGATTGCCGGTGCCCCGCGCTTCGGCGCCAACGGCCACTACAACTTCCCTCAACATCATCCTCCTCGAGGCCCGCTCCACCTGTGGGGAGCAGATCCATCTTTGCCGCTACAAACCATCTGCCCCAGAGGACAGCGACAGCAGCGGCGACTAATCCCTGGCCACATACCACAGGTGGTCAAGAAATCATCCCATCCCACTTTCTGTGGACACCTTGGGGTCACGAAACATCCCCCGACCCGTCACCAGCCCGGCGACGAGTATCCCCCCAGGCCCCGTGGGGTGCTCCACACGTATTACACACCTTTCCGTATCTGCGACAAATCCCTGGACCTTAAGGAGACATAGAACTTGTAATGGGATCTTGCGTGAGAACTTAGCACACTGTCAGGACTCTAAGCGACCTATAAGACAGTCCTATTTCCCAGTCCTAAAGCTTCTGGGCAGGAAAGGGTGCACATATTTTGTGTGACGCTCCCTCAGTGACGGATGATATACGACCTGTCTGTCTTCCTGACACTTTGCAAAAATGTCAACCCCTGGAAGTAAATTGATATCACAGAATGAGACGTTAAAGTGGCGACGCGGCGCGATGGAGTCTCCACACCGGAGCCGAAGGCGGATTCCGCTTTAAATAGAACTGAAACTCCAGGCGGGGCTCATCTGCATCGCTCCACCTGCCGCCTGCGAATGCAGCAAAGTGCGTGTTCACCGGCGTGCTGCGAGGATGCAGGAGACGGATCTGTCTTCAAGGTTTAGGATTTATTTTCGTGTATTACAAGCTCAGCTAAATTATCGATTTTCGAATCAAAACAATTTGACAGCAATTTACAGGCGGAGTGAAGTCCGGAGCCGCCGGCCGGGGCAGCGCGCGAGCGAGCGGCAAACACTAATTAACTCGCTGAAGACAGTGCAAGCAATAATTACGCGGGACGTATTCCCACGCCGCGCTCGGCTCGCGCTCTACTGTCAACAGTGCCATAGAAGAGCAGCAACATTTTTGCAAAATCACAAGGACACCTTTGCCTTTAGCAAAATCGCAGCGGCACCTTTGCGTTTGGAAGAATTGCGACCGCACCTTTACGTTTGGCAAAATCACGACAGCACCTTTGCCTTTAGCAAATTCGCAATGGAACCTTTGTCTTTAGCAAATTCGCAATGGAACCTTTGCCTTTAGCAAATTCGCAATGGAATCTTTGCCTTTAGCAAAAGCGCAGCAGCACCTTTGCGTTTGGTAAAAGCGCGGCGGAACCTTTGCGTTTGGTAAAAGCGCGGCGGAACCTTTGCGTTTGGTAAAAGCGCGGCGGAACCTTTGCGTTTGGTAAAAGCGCGGCGGAACCTTTGCGTTTGGTAAAAGCGCGGCGGAACCTTTGCGTTTGGTAAAAGCGCGGCAGCATCTTTGCGTTTGGTAAAAGCGCGACGGCACCTTTGCGTTTAGCAAAATCGTGGCAACACCTTTGCATTTTTTGAAAATCGCAACGGCAACTTTTCCCTTACCAAAAGCATAATAGCACCTTTGCATGTGGTAAAATCGCAGCGGCATCTTTGCGTTTGGTAAAAGCACGGCGGCACCCTTGCATTTGATAAAAGCGAGGCGCCACATTTGCGCTTAACAAAAGAGCGACGGCACCTTTGCCTTTAGCAAAATCGCAACGGCACCTTTGCACTTGGAAAAATCGCAGCGGCACCTTTGCGTTTGGTAAAAGCGTGGCGGCACCTTTGCCCTTAGCAAAATTGCAGCGGCACCTTTGCGCTTAGAAAAAGCGCGACGGCACCTTTGCGTTTGGTAAAATCGCAGCGGCACCTTTGCGCTTAGCAAAATTGTGGTAGTGCCTTTGCCTTTAGCAAAATCGCGGCGGAACCTTTGTCTTTATTAAAATCGCAGTGGCATCTTTGCGTTTGGTAAAAGCGTGGCAGCATCTTTGCGTTTTGGTAAAAGTGTGGCGGCACCTTTACATTTTGCAAAATCGCGGCAACCCATTGCATTTTGCAAATTCGCAACAACACTTTTGCGCTTGGCAAAAGCGCGGCGCACCTTTGCGTTTGATAAAAGTGTGGCGGCACCTTTGCGTTTAGCAGTATTCATTGAAATATTTTGTAATTGTATCATAAAAATGTGTTTAGATGTTGCAATAATAAAAAAAAAAAAATGGAATCCAGGTGGCACCTGAAAAAGTTTGCGGTTTTATTGCATTTTGCAACACGGTATTATGCCTTGATTTTTACATGTTAATTAATGCATTGCAAAACCACACGAATCTTGCATTGAGATCTATGGGAGCAAATCAGGTTAGACTAGTAAAAAAAAAAAAAAAAAAAAAAATCCAAAAATGTTGCATTATTTTTTTGTGCTTGTTAAACCCATTAACTATGTTACAATCTTTAGGTTGTGTTTTTTTCCTGCAGGTTTTGCTACTTTTTAGTACAGATTAGATGTCACAATTGTCTACAGTACATGTTTAATAAAGTTTTTTTTGTAAAAACGCATTTTTTGCACTTTCTTCATTGCTTTTTAGGGTGAAAAAAAGACAATGTGTGAACATGGCCTTATCCGCAGAGCTCGGATATAACACTACAGACTTCTAATGCTTCACACCTGTCCTGAACCACAGGAGCTTACAATCTATCACTACAGCTCAAGGTCAAAAGAAACTGAGACCAATTCACCTGTATGCCTTCATGTGAGGACTCTCTGCTGATGTATGTAATGCGCTGCGGAATATGTTGGCGCTATAGAAAAAATAAAGGTCATCATTCTGTTTTGCTTATTCCAAAAGTGCTGCCCGGTGTCCGTGCTCTCGTCCAGATTCCGACCCCACACACCTCTTGATTTGGTGTGGTCAACCTTATTGCCACCATTAGTTTCCAATGGACAGGTGACAGGCTGACCCCTTTAAAAAAAATCCTTAAAGGGATCCATCGCTTTTAATTTTAGGAAGGGAATGCTGCAAATCCAACAGAAGCAGAATTGTATCCTGTTTGCAATTTGGTTTCTATGACATAATAACATGATAGATAGGCAATGTATGGTGTCATAAGCGCCAAATATTAGAAGACACCCCACCCCAGACCCCCCCTCATCTAACCACCCCAGACCCCCACGTCACCCCACCCCAAACCCCTCTCACTTCACCCCACCCCAGACCCCCCCTCCTCACCCCACCCCAAACCCCTCTCACTTCACCCCACCCCAGACCCCTACTCACCTCACCCCAGACCCCCCCTCCTCACCCCACCCCAAACCCCTCTCACTTCACCCCACCCCAGACCCCCCCTCCTCACCCCACCCCAGACGCTACCCTCCCCTCACCCCACCCCAGACGCTACCCTCCCCTCACCCCAGACCCCCCTCACCTCACCCCAGACCCCCACTCACCTCACCCCACGCCCTCTTCATTTCTCCCCACCCCAGACACCCTCACCTCTCCCAAAACCCCAACCCCCCCTCACCCCGCCCCAGACCCCCCTCACCTCACCCCACCCCAGACCCCCCCCACCTCACCCCACCCCAGACCCCCCCCACCTCACCCCACCCCAAACCCCCCCACCTCACCCCAACCCAGACCCCCCCACCTCGCCCCACCCCAGACCCCTTCACCTCACCCCACCCCAGACCCCCCCACCTCACCCCACCCCAGACCACCCCCACCTCACCCCACCCCAGACCCCCCCCACCTCACCACATCCCAGACCCCTTCACCTCACCCCACCCCAGACCCCCCCACCTCACCCCACCCCAGACCCCCCCCACCTCACCCCACCCCAGACCCCCCCCACCTCACCACATCCCAGACCCCCCCACCTCACCACACCCCAGACCCCTCCACCTCACCCCACCCCAGACCACCTCACCCCACCCCAGACCTCCCCTCCTCACACTACCCCAGACCCCCCACCTCACCCCAGACCTCCCCTCCTCACCTCACCCCAGACCTCCCCTCCTCACCTCACCCCAGACCTCCCCTCCTCACCTCACCCCAGACCCCCTCACCTCACCCCACCCCAGACCCCCCACCTCACCCCACCCCAGACCCCCCACCTCACCCCACCCCAGACCCCCCCCACCTCACCCCACCCCAGACCCCCCCCCCACCTCACCACATCCCAGACCCCCCCACCTCACCACACCCCAGACCCCTCCACCTCACCCCACCCCAGACCACCTCACCCCACCCCAGACCTCCCCTCCTCACACTACCCCAGACCCCCCACCTCACCCCAGACCTCCCCTCCTCACCTCACCCCAGACCTCCCCTCCTCACCTCACCCCAGACCTCCCCTCCTCACCTCACCCCAGACCCCCTCACCTCACCCCACCCCAGACCCCCCACCTCACCCCACCCCAGACCCCCCCACCTCACCCCACCCCAGACCCCCCCCACCTCACCCCACCCCAGACCCCCCCCACCTCACCCCACCCCAGACCCCTCCACCTCACCCCACCCCAGACCCCCTCACCCCACCCCAGACCTCCCCTCCTCACCTCACCCCAGACCCCCTCACCTCACCCCAGACCCCCCCACCTCACCCCACCCCAGACCCCTCCACCTCACCCCACCCCAGACCCCCCCCCACCTCACCCCACCCCAGACCCCCCCACCTCGCCCCACCCCAGACCCCTTCACCTCACTCCACCCCAGACCCCCCACCTCACCCCACCCCAGACCCCCCACCTCACCACACCCCAGACCCCCCCACCTCACCACACCCCAGACCCCTCCACCTGACCCCACCCCAGACCCCCTCACCCCACCCCAGACCTCCCCTCCTCACCCAACCCCAGACCCCCCACCTCACCCCAGACCTCCCCTCCTCACCTCACCCCAGACCTCCCCTCCTCACCCCACCCCAGACCCCCCCACCTCACCCCACCCCAGACCCCCCCACCTCACCCCACCCCAGACCCCTCCACCTCACCCCACCCCAGATCCCCTCACCCCACCCCAGACCTCCCCTCCTCACCCTACCCCAGACCCCCCACCTCACCCCAGACCTCCCCTCCTCACCCTACCCCAGACCCCCCACCTCACCCCAGACCTCCCCTCCTCACCTCACCCCAGACCTCCCCTCCTCACCTCACCCCAGACCCCCCTCACCTCAATCAATGGGTGCAAACTGCGGACCAATGATTGACATCCTGTAGATTTTATTTATTCTGCATCAAAATCTGCACCAAAACCGCACAGAAGAAAAAAAACGCACCGCACAGCAAATGAAAAGTCCCATAGACTTTGCTGGCTTCAGGAGCGGCGTGCAGATTTTGATGCAGATTTAAAAAAAAAACAGCATAAGGCTATGTGCCCACACTGCGGAAAATGCGCGGATTTTGCTGCGGATTTCTCGCGGAAAAGCCGCGGATTTCCCGAAAATCTGCAGCTCAGGCACTTCCCAGCCATTTCTATGGCATTTTGGAAATGCTGTGCCCACGCTGCGGATTTTTCCGCAGCGGATTTCGTGCGGATTTTGATCCGGAAAAATCTGCAACATGTCAATTATTGTTGCGGATTTTCATCCGGATTTTGGCTTTAAAATTGGGAAAAAAAAAATCCGCACCAAAATCCGCATCAAATCCGCGGCAATTCCGCGGTAAATCCGCACCTTTGAAAAGGTGCGGATTTTGCGGGAAAGCTGCGGATTTTGATGCAGAAAAATCCGCAGCTACATCTCCCGTGGACACATAGCCTAAAAAAAACACACAAGTGTGCACAGGACCTAAAGATCGACATGCAGATTTCTGCCACAATCTGCACCAAAAAATGCACCGTGTGCACACAGCCTTATGCTGGATTCACACATCCGGTTTTTGCCGTCACCACAATCCGGCGAAAAAACTGATGCGATGGATCCGGCAACAAATACGGATACGTCGCATCAGTTTTTTCCATGTGTTCCTTCCATTTTTTGACGGATCCGTTGTGATACTGAGCATGCTCAGTTCAAAAAAACGGATCCGTTGTTGGATTCCATCATATGCCGGATGACGACGGATCTGGCGCCCATAGGCTTCCATTAAGGCTACTTTCACACATCCGTTTTTTGTCAACCGGCACAATTCGGCAAAAAAAACTGATGCAACGGATCCGTTGCATAAGTTTTTCCATGCATTCCTTCCGGTTTTTGACGGATCCGTTGTGCTACTGAGCATGCGCAGTTCAAAAAAAAGGATCCGGCGTCCATTTCTGGTTTTTTGCCGCATTGTGACCATAGACTTCCAATATAAAACACACTGTCTGGCGCCGGATCTGGCGCGATGCGGTTTTTCACCAGAGACAAAAAACGTTCCCTTCAGTGTTCGATCCGGCCGCCAAACAATCAAATTTTGCCGGATCCGGCAAAAGCCGGATGCAACGCAAGGCCATGCGGCATAATCTGGCGCTAATACAAGTCTATGGGGGAAAGAACGGATCCTGCGGCAATAAACGCCGGATCCGTTCTTTCCGGTTTTTTACCAGATTGTGCCTGCACGGCGAAAGACGGATGTGTGAAAGCAGCCTAAACAACATGCCGGACGGCGCCGGATCCGGCGTGGTCCGTTTTTTTGCCAAAGACAAAAAACGTTCTATGCTGCGTCCTTTCCGGCAGCCGGACAAAGAAAATTTGCCGGATCCGGCGGACGCCGCATGCAACGCAAGGCCATCTGGCACAATCCGGCGCTAATACTAGTCAACGGGGAATAAAACGGATCAGTTTTATCCGCATTTCGCCGGATTGTGACTGACGGCAAAAAAACGGATGTGTTAAAGCAGCCTTAGTCGTCCATTTTTGTAGCATTTGTAAAGAATCCGTTTTTTTCTTACTGGACCCGTTAACGGATCGCTATTTACACATCCATCTTTCTTGCATCTGTAAAGAATCGTTTTTTTCTTACATCCGTTAACAGATCGCTATTTACAGATCCGTTTTTCTTGCATTTGTAAAGGATCTGCATTGTTATCTTACTGGATCCGTTAATGGATCCCTATTTACACATCTGTTTTTCTTACTGGATCCGTTACTGGATCCGTTAATGGATCCCTATTTACACATCCGTTTTTCTTGCATTTGTAAAGAATCCATTTTTTTCTTACTGGATCCGTTAATGGATCGCTATTTACACATCTGTTTTTCTTGCAGTTGTAAAGAATCCGTTGTTTTCTTACTGGATCCGTTAACGGATCGCTATTTACACATCCGTTTTTCTTGCATTTGTAAAGAATCTGTTGTTTTCTTACTGAATCCGTTAACGGATCGCTATTTACACATCTGTTTTTCTTGCATTTGTAAAGGATCCGTTTTTTCTTACTGGATCCATTCACGGATCCCTATTTGCACATCCGTTTTTCTTGCATCTATAAAGAATCCATTTTTTTCTTACTGGATCCGTTAACGGATCGCTATTTACATATCTGTTTTTCTTGCATCTGTAAAGAATCCATTTTTTTCTTACTGGATCCGTTAACGGATCCCTATTTGCACATCCATTTTTCTTGCATCTGTAAAGAATCTGTTTTTTTCTTACTGGATCCGTTAACGGATCGCTATTTACACATCCGTTTTTCTTGCATTTGTAAAGGATCCGTTTTTTCTTACTGGATCCGTTAATGGATCCCTATTTGCACATCCGTTTTTCTTGCATCTGTAAAGGATCCGTTTCAAATGGAAGATAAACAGCGATCCGTTACTGGAAAATTCAAAATTTTAAAAAACGGATTCTGCACAAATTCAAATTCAAAATTCAAATTTTGAAAAGCGGCAGTTATGTCTGCAGAACTTTTTTGCCGCAGGTTCCGTGGTGACGGATGATTACTGGACATGTGAACGGAGCCTTGTAAAAGTTGCAAAAAAAAAATCACTTCTCGTCGCAATGTTTCCTCTTTGCATGAAGGGTTAACCCCGTGACACCCGCATGGGACTAGTAAACAGTCACCTCCCTTTCTGCATAGACAAGACGCGGCTCCCAATGCTATAGGCTTCTCTCCCGGGGGCTCCTCCCTCCCTTTGCATCTCATTAGCATACATTAGTGGCAGGGCAGGTGCAGAGGGAGGCAGAGAGAAGACAGCAGCATAGGACGGCACTTGTACACCATGGCTCCTGGACACACACTATTACATGGCTGCATTATCCTGGGGATCGTACTGCTCGGCACTGCGGGGACAGGTAGGACTTGGCTGACGGGTGGCTCGGCGTGCGACGGGTTAAACCCTCATCTATGTGTCTTGTCGTGCTTCTAATGAACCTGTCGGGTCGGAGTGTGACAGCTCCTCTCCTCCCCCCGGCATGCGAGGAGTTAACGAGCGAGGTCGCCGCTTCTGCTCTGAGGTCTTTCGGAAGGTAACACATAGGACGTCTCTATGTTGCAGAGACGATCACTGTTTTCGATGATGCAGACGGCACCGAACAAAGAGACGTGTGTTTTAAAGGGCAGAATGGTTTGCGGAATGCTGTACCCTCGCCCTCCCCCCTTGATGCTGCAGGGAGGAAAGGGTTAACCCTGGCGGTCCACAGGAGCCGGCGTCTCGTCCCCTTGCCTTCCTTTTTATTTTAATTTTTTTTTGGCCAAAGGCGGCAGGAGAGATTCCACCCAATTGTCCGCATTGTCCGCTCCGTGGTACCCACCGACCGCGCGGGGATTACACACGATCCCGTCTCCATTGATGCCGCCCGTGTGTGTGTGTCACTCCGAGACTGCAGATGACTCTATGAAATGTCAGCGGAGCAGAGATTTACGGCCGAGGAGGGGGGGGACGCACAGCTGCCGGGGTACTACAACTCCCAGGAGGCAGCTGGTGCCTGCTGAGCCTTGTAGTCCCCCAGCACTTTGTCATCCACACCTCCATCCTATGACTTTCTATGGAACGTATTTTGGGGTTTCCTCTAAACTATGAGATCGGTGTACTTCTGGAATTGTTCTACCGATAATCAGATCAATATACAGTGTAATGATTAATGGATCGTGATAATCAGCAAACCACAGCAGGAGTCAATAAGTCATAAAGGCTGATATTTTATCAGATGGGTCCTGTAATGTGATCTATAAATCATCAGGAGTTAAAAATAAATAAATGTTACAACATTTCACTTTTTTCCTCCTATTTTTGTGTATTTTTTTTTATTTATTCAGTAATATTTTTTTCTATATTTTTATTCATTTTTCAGTAAGTTTTCTATATCTTGTTTCCTTTTTTCATTAATATTTTTTCAATATTTTTTCTGTAATTTTTCTATATTTTTATTCATTTTTTCAATATTTTTTTTTCTATTTTTTTTTTCTATTCTGATCCTTCTGTAATTTTTCATATTTCTATATTTTTTTGCTGTCTATTAGCATATATATAATATATGCTAAAAAATATTGAAAAAATGAATAAAAATATAAAAAAATTACAGAATAAAAATATTGAAAAAATTAATGAAAAAAGATATAGAAAACTTACTGAAAAAATGAATAAAAATATATAAAAAATATTACAGAAAAAATAAAAATATTGAAAAAATATTAATGAAAAAAATATATATATTTAGACAGATTTTATAAATATATATCTATATCTAAATAAATATATAAATATAAATTATATATGTGTGAGATATATATATATATATATATATATATATATATATATATATATATATATATATATATATATATATATATATATATATATATATAATTTTTTTATTTTTTTTTTTTCATTTTTTTCCCCTTATGTGTCGATTTGCTTTTCACTTTGTTTATTACTCTCCCTCCCCCCCCCCCTATATTTTTTATTTTTTTATTGTTATGGGAGGTTAATTTTTCTGTATTTAGTATTATTATTGTTGGTGGTATTATTATTTTATTTATAATAATATATAATAGTCTTTTTCTGTGAAGGTGATTGTATACTATATGCAATATACGGTGTGTGTGTATATATATATATATATATATATATATATATATATATGTGTGTGTGTATACTTTTTTTTTTTTATTTTTATTTCTGTTTTTATTTTTGGGGGGGGGGTGAGGGCCCTTATTTACTATATGCATATATGTATACTTTTTTTCTTTTTCATTTTCCTGCTCTTCATTTTTGACCATTTTTTTGGCAGGTTTGCTGTACAGTATATGTAATATACATCCGTGGGTGTGTGTATATAATGTAATATATATGTATATAAAAAATATATATTGTTGTTATTATTATTTTTATTATTATTATTAATATTAATTTTATTTTTTTTATTTAATTTTGTTCTGAGTAATTACAACATCCCATCCGTTCCCCCGGGTTTTGTTGCTCTACGTTGCGCCTCCTTATCGCATGGGTAACTGCATTAATCATTGGAAATCTGATGGCTCAAGCACCTGACATGGCTGAGCCGAGCGGCCTGTTTATGTCACTGATAATGTGCCCCTGTGGTCATTAGGAAAGCCTTGTGCTTCCTCCTCGGTCTCGCTGTGTGCCGTCCAGCCCTTCAGTAGGGGGCAGTGCGGTTAGTGAGGTCCTGGACCTTGTGGGATGAATAATACAATATTGGGAGTTTATAAGCACATTTCTGCTGTGTGTTTATACGAGGGGGTATGGCGGCCATATCTGCACCAACAGATCACCGCTCATGGGTGCCCCTCTAAGCCCCCCGTAATGGTGCCATCTGGGTCTGTTGGGATGAATGGGCTCCACGCTCATGTACAGAGCTCTTCGCCTTTATGAATGATTCCCGGAGAGCGAGACGGCTGCCAAAATGCTATAACTCCCTGCAAAATGAACAGTTACTGTAGTTGGAGATGATGGGTATGAGTGTCTGGAAAGTCGCCCGAATCTCACTGCTCGTCTTGGATTAGGACAGTATTTAAAGGGGAACTCATGTGACGAGGATGGGCCCTTTCCTGGTATTTTCCTCCTTATAAGCCGTGGTTCCCACTAACATATCTGTAATATCATTGTATAAACATAACATTCTAATATGGAGACGAGCGGCGCTGCATGGACCCCGCCGCTGATCTAATTTCTGCAGAAGTGGTCTGTCATAGGTCTCTTTAATCGAACGTTCCTTGTCCTGTAACGATTGCTAAGTTACTTTATTAAAAAGGTTCTTCATCAGCTGTATTTTTATAAAGGCCTATATGCAGCGGATGCCGAAGCCTCGCGCCCCCATCCTCTGCTGTCGTTGAAGCCTCACTCCGCCCTCTTCGGTCACCGCTGAAGCCCGTGCTGCCCTCCTCCACTGACGCCTCACACTGCTCTCCTTCACCACGGCTGAAGCCTCACGCCGCCCTTTTTCACCACTGCTGAAGCCTCGTGCCACCCTCCTCTGCCATTGTTGAAGTCTCGCGCCATTTTTTTCCGTCACCGCTGAAGACTCTCGGTGTCTTCCTTCGCCCAAGGCTCTCTGCGTTCCTCCTTCGCCCAAGGCTCTCTGCGTTCCTCCTTCGCCCAAGGCTCTCTGCGTTCCTCCTTCGCCCAAGGCTCTCTGCGTTCCTCCTTCGCCCAAGGCTCTCTGCGTTCCTCCTTCGCCCAAGGCTCTCTGCGTTCCTCCTTCGCCCAAGGCTCTCTGCGTTCCTCCTTCGCCCAAGGCTCTCGGCGTTCCTCCTTTGCCCAAGGCTCTCGGCGCCCTCCTCCGCTGCCGCTGATCTCCAAACTTCACCAAGGCGCTCTCCTGCCACTGCAGAACCTCTGTAGTATAATTTGGGCCCAATATGGTACAATATGGCAGGGGTTTGACTTGATCTGGCTACCGAGCCTTCTTCCTCTTCAGTCTTGCCCCTTTGCAGGTCAGACCGGTGACTTTTGCACTCCTGGAGGCCGTCTCCTCCTGTCCTGCGGGTCTCCACACTCCACCTGCTGACGTCACCATGACCCGAGGTGAAAGGTAGCAGCTTCAGAGTTCCAAGTGTGAAATGTGTCGGTATTTTAATCCTCGCAACCGCCGGATATATTTATACTAAAATTCCGAAAATCTGCTAATCCAGAACCTAATTTGGAATGTCGCATAACCAGTTAGGGCAGATTGCACCGACTTTCCATAGAAAGGGTCAAATGGACAACACGCGGGTTTGTCTTTTCTACCAATTCCTAGGTTTCCCCTTACGACTCTCCAATAATCCAGCGTGTCGTATGGTATTTTCCACCCGTGGTTGTGCTGCACAGACATTGCCCCGGGGCGCTGTTACTTTTACTTTGTGCCCTACAGGACCTAAAACAGTGGTGTCCGGTGGAGTAACCTGAGCTCATGCTTTTGGGCCCCTCCAGGCTCCATCATCCGGGAGCAACTGCACCCACCATAGTTACACCCTTGTGCAGGAACCTGCAGGGGGCTGACACTTTTTTAGGAAATTGTTGAGTGCATTGGTATTTCGCGCACCTACACCTTTATTTTTGGAGAGGAGTCACTTGTACACTCCTTGTAAATACCATTGCGATTAGTTGTGTCACTTCCGGTTTCCAGTTCTTCGAGCTTTAAAGCACAACCCTCAGCATTCCTACCAAGCAGAGCTGCACTGCCCTGAGTCCTCTTTTTGGGTACCCCCCCCCCCCCTCCTTTCTTTAAAAAGCCCTTCACGGGACCACAGTTTGCAGAAGCCCCAAAGCAAAATCTATCGAGTGCCATTTATAATATTGGTGTCTGGAGACAACTGCTGCGTTTGGGATTTCGAAGCCGAAAAACAGATCTTGAAGACATGTCGCTCATTTTTAAGGAGAGCACCTGGAGTCGGTGTGCTTCAAAAAATTGCCTAAGAAATATCTTGACAATTCTACTTCTTGGAAAAGCCGCTTTGCTGCTCAGATGTTCAAGCTTTTTTGAGTGTTCGGATGATCGCACAAATTTCTGCACCATTTTTGCATCTCTTGGCAGTAAAAGATGTTGCGTAAAATATGTCCCCATTTATTATCCTCTATGTGCTGTTCAGTTTACCCCCTAAAGAATCGCACTTACCAGACCCCAAACAGAGTTGGCAAGTGAAATGAGCTCTCACATATAGATCTGCGTCGCTGTCAGCTCCCCCTGTGCTCTACAGCATTTGGCTCCCCCTGGTCACTGGAAGCAGTATCATGTGCGGGGAGTGATACTGGTACCCGATCTGTGTGTGAGAGCTGCAGTGCAAAGCAGTTGGAATGTTGCGGGACCTGACAAAGACGCAGAGCTGTGTGAGAGCCCATCCACTGTTGGCATTTGCCAACTGTTTGTTTGGGGTCTGGTAAGTGCACATTTTTTTTTTTTTATTTTTTTTTTTTGTGTGAGGGGTGTTTGCTTTCTTTTGGGGAGGCGTTTTGCCTACTTTTGGGGAGGCGTTTTGATTTCTTTTGGGGAGGCGTTTTGATTTCTTTTGGGAGGCGTTTTGATTTCTTTTGGGAGGCGTTTTGCCTTCTTTTGGGGAGGCGTTTTGCCTTCTTTTGGGGAGGCGTTTTGCCTTCTTTTGGGGAGGCGTTTTGATTTCTTTTGGGGAGGCGTTTTGATTTCTTTTGGGGAGGCGTTTTGATTTCTTTTGGGGAGGCATTTTGCCTTCTTTTGGGGAGGCGTTTTGCCTTCTTTTGGGGAGGCGTTTTGCCTTTTGGGGAGGCGTTTTGCCTTCTTTTGGGGAGGCGTTTTGCCTTCTTTTGGGGAGGCGTTTTGCCTTCTTTTGGGGAGGCGTTTTGCCTTCTTTTGGGGGAGGCGTCCTGCCGCCTTTTTGGGGGAGGCGTCCTGCCGCCTTTTTGGGGGAGGCGTTTTGCTTTCTTTGAAGAGTTCAGCTAGGGCTTATTTTTGGAAAACAGGGTAGTTGCAGCTTCCAAGAAGGTTCCAGGGAGAATCTGCCTGAAGAAGACACCGTGTGCACAGACCCCAAAACTGCTTCAGCAATCAGAAAAACTCCTCCAAGGATGGAGCATTTGCTGAACTGGTTTCTACTAGAAAACTTGTCATTTTTTACCTCCTGAAAAAAAACTTTGCGTGCACATACGCTGCTGATTTTGCAGACTGATGCGTTAAAAATGAGCATGCTCGCAACACATTTTATTTAAAATTTAGTCCATGACTTATTAGTATTGAGAATTTCCCAGCATGCCCTGCAAAATGTTCTTGAAGGCCACGGTGCAAAATGTCATTTTTTTCTTTTTCTAATTTCCATCATCTTCGTATTCTCCGCTCTGACATAGGGGGATGTTTTCTCTTCTCATCTAATGAGAATATTAATATGCAGTTTTGCCCTTGCGTTGCCATCCTTATAAAATTATGAAAAGGTTTATGGTAATATCTAAAATGCGAGCATAAAATACCTGTTAGAGGATTTATTAACATTAATCCCCGGCGTATGTTGTAACCTGGCCCCGGGACCTTTACGTGTTGGGGGTTTAGCTCTGCGGGAAGAAAAAAGGAAATTAAAGGGAGTCCGTCACTAGGAAAGTCTCCTTTCTAAATCAAGACGATGTTTGACCTTCCTTTAGCTGAGAGGTCTCATATATGAACTCTTCTTCATCCTTCAAATCTGGTTAGGGCAGAAAGTCCAAAATAAAAGCTAAAATCTATCTAAAATAATGAGATGGCTCCAAGGGGGTGAGGCTTATTTAAGCCCCTCCCATGAGGAGCAACAGAATTTAAAACCCTATGGAAATGAAGGGTCCATGACTAATCATAGTACGTTTTACAGGCTTCGACTGCAATGGAGTCTGTCACTAGGAAAGTCTTTCTAAATCAAGATGTTTAGAGGATGTTTGACCTTTCGTTAACTAAGAGATCTCACATATACACTCTTTTTCATCCTTAAAATCCATTTAGGGCTGAAAGATTTAAGCTTTTATTTTGGACTTTCTGCCCTAAATGGATTTTAAGGATGAAAAAAGAGACCACATATGAGATCTCTTAGCTGCCAGAAGGTCAAACATCCTCTTAACGTCTTGATTTAGAAAGGAGTCTTGCCCAGTGATGGACAACCTTGCAGCCAGAGCCTGTTAGATGTATTGATTGTCGTGGACCCTTCATTTCCATAGGGTTTTAAATTCTGCTGTTCCTCATGGGAGATTCCAAAATCAGGAGATGGCTGCAAGGGAATGAGGCTTATTTAAGCCCCTCCCATGAGGAGCAGCAGAATTTAAAATCCTATGAAAATGAAGGGTCCATGACAATCAGTTTGTCTCACAGGTTCCAATTGTAAGGGAATCTATCACTAGGAATTTCTCCTTTCTAAATCAAAACGTTTAGAGGGTGTTTGACCTTCCGTCAGCTAAGAGGTCTCATATATGGACTCTTAAAATCCATTTAGGACAGAAAGTACAAAAGAAAACCTATCTAAAATAATGATGGCTCAGGCTTAGTTAAGCTCCTCCATGAGGAGCATCAGAATTAAAACCATATGGAAATAGTTTTATGACAATCATAGTACCTCTGCAAGGGAGTCTGTCATTAGGAAAGTATTCTTTCTAAATCAAGACGTTTAGAGCAGAGGTTCCCAACTCCAGTCCTCAAGGCACACCAACAGTGCATGTTTTCAGGATTTCTTTAGCATTGCATGGGTGTTAATTTAATCACCTGCAAAGGTGCTGAATCCATCACCTGTGCAATACTAAGGAAATCCTGAAAACATGCACTGTTGGTGTGACTGGAGTTGGGAACCTCTTATTTAGAGGATGTTTGACCTTGCTTTAGCTAAGAGGTCTCATATAGGGACTCTTCTTCATCCTTCAAATCTGTTTAAGCCAGAAAGTCCAAAATAGAAGCTAAAATAATGAGATGGATCCAAGGGGGTGAGACTTGTTTTAAGACCCTCCCATGAGGAGCATCAGAATTAAAGCCATATGGAAATGGAGGGTCAATGACAATCATAGTACGTCTTAGAGGCTCAGACTGCAAGGGAGTCTGTCACTGGGAAAGTCTCCTTTCTAAATCAAGACATTTACATGATGTTTGACCTTGCTTTAGCTAAGAGGTCTCATATATGGACTCTTCTTCATACTTCAAATCTGTTTAGGGCAGAGGTTTAAAATAGAAACTAAAATAATGAGATGGCTCCATGGAGGTAAGGCTTATTTAAGCCCTTCCCATGAGGAGCAGCAGAATTAAAACCATATTGAAATGTAAGGTCCATGACAATCATGAGGCCAACTGCAACTTTATTGGCAATGGTCCACATCTGCAGCTGGACCACGTATGATCATTTAGGAGCAATTATAGATTGTGCAAATGTGAAATGTCTTTATAGTTGATCAAATTGTAGTCAAATCCAAACTTAATAGTATTTGATAGTCTCCAACACACACGCGCAAGTTGAAGACCCTCCATGTTTGAAGACCTTCTAAATGGCGCTTCGAAATTCTATAAATCCCATTTCGTATATATATATATCCGCCAACCTGCGAGAAGATTGTGCGTATTCCGTGCTTTCATTATATATCAACAAGACGCATTTACATTGTACCTAGCAATTACACGTCGTTCAGCCCGTCAACTTCAAAGGCTTTGGTTTTAATACGGTGTTCGGCTTACAGGACCCTCTGGCAAGCGGAGGGGAGATGGCACATTACCACCACTCCGCTCTGAAAGCAAATATAGCCGCAATTATATTGATATAATTACAATTCTACATTGGTAGAGTGGTAACTGGGGCGCGGGAGGGTGAGGGACGTTCTCCACGATCAGACGGGTTCTGTTGAGGATACTAAATTTTGTCAACCAAGCAAAAACTAATATTGATTTTTGGTTATGAGACGGGGGGGTGCAGGCCAACATCTGCACCAGTGATCAAAACATTGGGTATCTTAGTCTGTTTCCTCAGCGTCCATCTGTTTCTCCATCTCTCCATCTTCTCCGCGCTCTTCCTCCCAATTTTTCTATCTTCTTGGTGACGGTTGACTCAGCTCAAATTAGCGAATAAAAGCTGTTCAGGAAGGTTAAGCCATGAAGAGGACACACAGGCGGCTCCTTCCCAACTCGGTATTTTTGTATGTGTGTGCATTTCCCTGTGAATATTCTTCTGTTCTTCCCACCTCTGAAGCTTTGGGCCGTCTTATCGTGGCCGGCAGATGCCTCTGGCGAAATTGCATTTCTACAAATCAATAGTTGAACTAGTTCCAGAGCCCGGGACACTACAACTCCCGCAGTGCCTGGCGGAGCAGCACGGGGTGATACACCTACCGCGGGCTAGCTATGCTCCCTGTGCTTGCCTTCATCTAATCCCATCTCTTGTGCTCTGTAGCACCGTTATTAAAGGGGGAAGACGCCTAAAGTCTTCTGAGATGGCATTGGTGGACGCTCATGACCCAGGAATGCTCATGATTCTCTATATAAATGGTCTGTGATACTGTGAACCGTGTACAAATCTCTTCCGTCCACTCTGAGTGCCATGGCCCAGATGCGTCAGGGTTTAGACTGTTGCATGAGCAG